>NC_079498.1:95887293-96104804 GCF_030052815.1 Hevea brasiliensis | reverse complement strand
GCTTTATTACGCCTTGTGTAAAATTAGGGGCGAATTTTCTATAAGAGGAAGAATGTAACACCCCAAAATATTAAATTTATGAGCATTTTGGTATTTTAATTTTATTTAAATTTTAGGAATTTTTTGAGATTTTTGATTTTAAAAATCGGGTTGATTTTAGAAAATATAAACTTTGATGATTTTAAAAATTAATTTAAAGACCACGTGACAAAACTAAAAATACATTTGGAGTCTCGTATTTTTGAGTTTTATGGAATTTTTGAAATTTTGGATCTCGTTTTCGGTCCAGGCGAGTAAAATTTAAAATTTTGTATTCCGAATCGAACCAGCCGAATCGAGCCGGACCGGTCGAATCGGACGGTCTTCTCCTCTTTTTCTCCTCCCTCCGTGTGCGATGGCCTCTCCTCTTCTCTCTCTCTTTTCTCTCTCCTCCCTCCTCCTTGCCGCGCCGCCGCCTCATGCGTCCCCACCTGTGGCGCCCCACCTCGGCCTTCCCCACGGCCGCGCGCTGGAGCAGCGAAGCGGCCTTGGAAGGGGCCTTGCGCGCCTTGCGCGCCATTCGGCTTCTCGACCAAATCCGTGCGTCAAGCCACCAATTGGGCCGGTCTTGTGTCTAAAATCATCTACTCGTGAGAGCTTTCCATAGACACCAAGAGCATGAAATCCATCGAGCGGTTTGTCAGATTTTTGCTCGGAAAGATTTTAGCCCATTTCGACTTTTGGGCTAGATTTCTCGGCAGTGAATCACGAGAAAAGCAGAGGCTACCAGCGCTCCACTCGTCGAGGCTTGCGGCGACATAAATTTCAAATTTTTACGACCGTTTTTGGTGGGTCCCATGGAACCGCGGTGTTTTTAGAGCCTTTAATGAGCTTAGAAAATTCTGAAAAATTTATGTACTAACCCCGTGTTATGGGCCGTGTAAGTATCCTCGATTCGCGGAAATTCGGATTGGCCGGGTTTGTGAAATTAGGCGAACGGACCCGTTCTGGAAAAGTCTCGAGGTGGACCGAGGTTTTGGCTAGCCCCCATTGTCGGGCGTCGGCGCGTTCGTCGGAATCGGCAAGGTAAACCGAACCTTGTTTTTCGTAATTTTCTAGTGCTTAAATAGGATTAAAAATCCGTAAAATATTAATGATAGCTTAGAAAATTATGATTCTTTTTGCAATAGCTTAGTAATATTGCTAAGGACAGCGGGGCAAAGTTTTAGAATTTTTAGAGTGATTTGGGCGGTTTTGCAAAAATGGTCAATTATAAGGACTAAATTGAAATTTTACATATTGTGATGGATGATTGATTTGATGGGCCGGGAGGGGCTGTGTGATGTGATTGAGTTGTGGATATATGGATTGTGAGTATAGAAGTGTATTTTGAGCCCTTTTGCGGGTTGGGTAGGTTAGGTATAGAGGAGACTACTGTAGAATTTTAAACGCGACTTAGAACGTAGTTGGTCTTTTCTTTGTTTGTATTGAGTCAAATTTATTAAATGATTGTAATAAAAATTGTCAGGTGAGCCGGGACAGCCTTCTTCCTCCGCCCAGCCGCCTCAGTGACCACCGTCAAGTCTGTGAGTAAAATATTAATTTTAATTGTAATTTCGATATTATTATATGTTTAAGCATGCCCATGCATCACTTATATGCATATATCTATATAGATAAATCCTAGGCACAATTTATGTTGCATTCATAACTGTGAAAGTGCCATGTATGTTGTTGTGGTAATTTGGAGCAGTGTGCGTGCGTTGGCGTACGTGTGATGTGGTGTGGACTATGGATAGGACGGGGTAGTCACGGCTTGAGTAATTCGCTGGGACCCGATCCTTCGGGTAGTCACGGCTTGAGTAATTGTGGGACCCTCAATTTGGTTATTAAGTGGAAGTCAGAGCTTGAGTAATTTGGCACGGGTTGGATTTAAGAGAGCTGTATAGGGGATCAGCTCCCATATGTTATGATTGATACTACAGGGTGTGTGAGTGCTCCAAATTATCTTTTTGATGCTATGATGTGAATTTATTGCTGATGTTGCACTTCATTCCACAGGTTGCATTAGTTTTAGATAGTTATAGAGATTATGGTAAAAATTGATATTTTACTCTCTGAGTCGAACGCTCACTCCTATTCAAAAATTTTCTACAGCCACGGGAGGATATTTTTGAGGTTAACCTGCTTTCTCTCGCAGTCAATTATTACTGTTTGTATAAACTTGTTAAATCTTAGAATTTCCATGTATTAGAAATGTTTATTTGATTTGGAGTGTAAACTAAATTATTATTTTGGGACACTTAAACTTTATATGCTATGCATGTTTGATGGATTGGATGAGGGAGCTGAGCTCCCATTTATTTTATGTTGATGAGTATGTGGAGGGTGAGCTGAGCTCCCCAAATGACTATATATTGTGTTTACAGGTCGGGTGAGTCAAAAACTCCCCGTTGGAAAGTCCATTTTATGGCCGGACTCTGTCCGTTTGTTTTCTTGAAATTGGGCCCAAATGGGCCTTAGAATTGGGTAAATGAATAGTTAGGCTTACTACGGGCCTCGGGGGCTTTAGGCTAGCCCAGGTCCTAGTGCCGGTCCGGCCCATAGGTTGGGTCGTGACAAACAGGAACATTTTCCATGCTGACACCTTCTACAGATGTATCTCTCACCAATGCCAAATACCCTTGGCACCCACGCCTCAACATTTTTCTAGCACTAATTGTTGACACCAAATTATATGGAGCCACGCTCCTGTCACCATCAAAGCTAAACTCTTCCACACCAGGTATGTGGAAATACACCTTTTTGTTCCTGCAGTCTAAGGTGGCATAATGAGTTGCCAACCAATCCATCCCCAAAATTACATCAATATCCATTACTGGTAGAGGAACCAAGTCTGCTGGGAGGATCTTTCCATCCACTACCCTGGGCTACCCGGAAAAAGCATATCTAGCTCTATGTTGTCACTAAGCGGGGTAGCTACCGACAAAGGGCACTCTAAAGTTGTAGGGTTTCTACCCAACCTCATGGCAAACACAGGGGAGACAAATGAGTGCGTAGCACCCGGATCTATTAAAACACGAGCTTCATAGGAACAGACGAGGAAGAATACACCACAAGCGCATTTGAAGCTTGAGCATCACGGTGGGTCGGTGAAAACCGAGCTTGACCCCTACGAGTGGCGGAACCACGATCGACTTCTACCTCGATCGCCTCCAAATCCACGTCCCCCTTGTCCTCGGCCTGTTGGCCTTTAGGCCCTACTGCCATGTTGGAAGCACCGGATACAATTGTCGAGGAACATTATGAGAACCTTGTGACCCCATCGTGGCTCGTGAACACGGGGCATTCTCTAGCAAAGTGACACAGTTGGCCACACACGAAGCATACTCTGATCCCATCAAACAAGGTTACGAATGTCCTCTTCCACCTTTGTGCACAAGGTGCCAAGGAGGATCTGAACCGGACCAAGCTGCATGTACCCAGCGTGACCACTGCTTTGGATCAGTACCTAGTCTGAATCCTGCGTGGTGCATGTCTAAAACCACTTCTCTTGCTCCTACCCTTTCCTCTGTAATTACTCTGGCCACCACTATCCGAAGTACCCATTTGGGGAACACCTGAAGAACCCACTGCTCTGATTTTCTTTGCTCTTCCGCTGTCATCCACAGCATAGCTAATCTCAATCATGCAGCTCGATCAACCACCACATCAAAGGCGACCGGACATCATGGCGAGGTTGCATACCTCTGTCAAGCCCCTTTAGGAACCTCTTCACCTTCATAGTTTTACGTAGGCTGCTTTTGTAGGGGCATATCTGCTTAATTCGAAGTGCAGCATATTCATCTCTGAGACTGCCATTCGTCTTAGGGCCTCAAAGGCCACTGTTTGATCTCTGAAACTTTCGCACAAACCGATTGATGAAGCAGTTCCACAAAGCCCAGGCCCATGTCAAACCCTCCATCCGGGGTAACACGTAGTCATTCATCCATTGTCTAGGCATAGGCCCCATGACATGCTGCATACACTCTATCAGTCTCCTATCAGTCAACTGTAATTCTGTTCCTGCCTGTTTGCAGGAATCCAAAAACCGATATGCATCGTCTGACACATCATAAGTTCCAGGCACCAACTTCTTGAAATTAATTATCTGTTTATAAGGTTCCCCTCTTGGTGCGGTAGACTGCTGCTTCTATGGAGGGTGTACCATATATTGCGCCATCATATCGATGGTTCTCTACAGACCAGCTAGAGTAGCTGCCATGGGGTCCATGGGACCTGTGCCCTGGCCGATCTGGCGGTGGCGGTGCTCTTCTACTTGGCGACTCTAGGCCTCCTACCCGCCTCCTCGGGCGGCGCCTCATCTGTCTGAAACACCTCGTCCGGCACATCTGGTTTTAGTGCGGTGGTAGCTCTCCACCTTCTACGCATTTTCACGAAATTCAGCATTAGCCCACAAAATTCAAAAGCGCTCATTACGACTCTATAGACTCATGTTTATACATAATATATGGAGCGAGAAACTAGAAAGCAAAGGCGACAATGCAAGGCGAATGTGGACCCTATTTTTAGCATGTGACTCTAGTAGACTCTTCCTAACATTTTAGACAAACATTCCCTAAGAATCTGGAGCCTAAGCTCTGATACCTCATCTGTCACGACCCAACCTATGGGCCAGACCGGCACTAGGACACAGGCCGACCCTAAAGGCCCAGAGGCCGTAGTAAGCCTAGCTGTTCATTTACCCAATTCTAAGGCCCATTTGGGCCCATTTTCAGAAAATAAGCGGACAGTCCGGCCATAAAATGGACTTTCCAACGGGAGTTTTGACTCACCCGACACTGTAAACACAATATATAGTCATTTGGGAGCTCGGCTCACCCTCCACATACTCATCAACATAAAGATAAATGGGAGCTCAGCTCCCTCATCCAATCCATCAAACATGCATAGCATATTAAGTTTACAGGTCCAAAAATAATAATTTAGTTTATAGACCCAAATCAAATAAACATTTCTAACACATGCGGAAAGTCTAAGATTTAACCAGATTATACAAACATTAGTAATTGACCTGCGAGGAGAAAGCGAGTTAACCTCAAAAATATCCTCCTGTGGCTGTAAAAATTTTTGAGCAGAGTGGCGTTCGACTCGAGTAAAATATCAATTTTAACCATAATCTCTATAACTATCTCAAACTAATGCACCAATGGAGTGAAATGCAACATATACAACATTTTCACATCATAACATCAAAAAGGTAATTTGGAGCACTCACACACCCTGTAGTATCAATCATAACATATGGGAGCTGATCCCTATCTGACTCTCTTAAATCAACTTGATGCCAGTAATTACTCATTTCGGACTTCCACTTAATAACCAAATCGAGGTCCCGAATTACTCAAGCGTGACTACCCCTCGAAGGATCGGGTCCCAATGAATTACTCAAGTCATGACTACCCGTCCTATCCATAGTCCACACCACATCACCACGCCAACGCGCCACTGCTGCTCCAAATTACCACAACAACATCTATGGCACATCAACAGTTATGAATGCAACATAAATCGTGCCTATAGTTTAACTACATAAATATATGCATATAAGTGATGCATGGGCATGCTTGAACATATAATAATATCGAAATTACAATTAAAATTAATATTCTACTCACAGACTTGGCGACAATCACTTTGTGGCGGTGAGCGGAGGAAGAAAGGCTCGCTCACGACAATTATATTACAATTATTTAATACAATCGACTCAATACAAACAAAGAAAAGACCAATTACGTCCTAAGTCGTGCAGAAAATCCGTGAGTCTCCCTATACCTAGGACCTACCCAACTGCAAAATGGCTCAAAACACACTTCTATATTCACAATCCATATATCCACAGTTCAATCATATCACCACGGCCCCTCACAGGCCCATCAAATCGATCATCCATCACAATCGCAAAATTTCAATTTAGTCCTTATTATTGATCATTTTTGCAAAAGCGCCCAAACAAGCTCTAAAAATTATAAAACTTTGCCCGCGGTCCTTAGCAATATTACTAAGCTATTGCAAAAGAATCGTAATTTTCTAAGCTACCACGAATATTTTATGGATTTTTAATCCTATTTAAGCACTAGAAAATTATGAAAAAGCAAGGTTGGGTTTACCTTTGCGATTCCGACTTGAGCAGCGCTGGGGCGTCGACAATGGGGCTAGCCAAAACCTCGGTCCAATTCGAGACCTTTCGGCAGTGCATGCGGCGGACTTTCGCGGTCGGTCAAGCGTCGAATTTCGCGAATCGAGGATACCTACGAAGCCCATAACACGGGGTTAGTACATAAATTTTTCAGAATTTTCTAAGCTCATTTAATGCTCGGAAAAACAACTGCGAAGTTAGTGGGACCTCTGAAAAAGCGGTGTCGAAAAATTGAAATTTATGTCGTTGCGAAGCTCTCGGCGAATGGAGCGTCTTTGGTAGCCTCGGTTTTCTCGTGGGATTCACGGTTTTCGAAATCTAGCCCAAAAGTCGAAATGGGCTAAAATCTTCCGAGCAAAAATCGGACAAACCGCTCGATGGATTTGGCGTTCTTGGTGTCTATGGAAAGCTCTCGTCAGTAGATGATTTTAGACACAAGACCCGGTCAATTGGTGGCCGGATCGGCGGTTGGTGAGGAAGCCGAAATGCAGCAGCGAGGCGTTCGCGCATTTCCAGCCGTTTAGAGGCGGCCGTCGGTGGGGCAGTGGGAAGCGGCCGTGAGAGGCGTGGGAGGCGGGCGCTGCGGGAGGAGGAGAGAAAAAAAGAGAGAGAAGGGAGAGGAGCAGCGGCGTGCGAGGAAGAAAAAGGGAAGGGAGCGGTCCGATTCGAAGCGATCGGACGGTTCGATTTGGCTGGTTCGATTCGAAATACAAAATTTTAAATTTTTACTCTGCCTCGGGGACCAGAAAAGAGGTCAAAATTTGAAAAATTCGGAAAACTCGAGAAAAATCGTAGACTCCAAATATATTTTTAGTTTTGCCACGTGGTCTTTAAATAAATTTTTAAAAATCATCAAAGTTTATATTTTCGGAAAATTGAACTCGATTTTTAAAGTCCGAAAAATCTCAAAAAAATTCCTAAAATTTAAATAAAATTAAAATACCAAAAATACTCATAAAATTTAAAATTTTGGGGTGTTACAAAAAAAGTTGTTTATATTTAGCTTATATATTCATTTAAATAGTTAGTATATTTTTATTTAAATAATTGTATATATTATATTTAAAATATAATAAATATATATATTATGATTAAAATATGATAAATATTATGAAAAAAATAGTCCGTTTAAGGGACTAAATTGTTTTTCATAAAAAAGGGAGATTTAACTGTAATTTTTTAAATAAATTAAATATTAATTTAAAATTTATCTAAAAATTTGATATTTAGTTTGAATTTTTTAATAAATAAAATATACTTGAAAAAAAAAATGACGAATGGACCATGTAATCTATTTTTGGAAATAAAGGAATAAAATATTTAATAATTTCAAAATACATAATTAAATAATAATTTATCCTTATTATAATTGCATTCCAACTGAGAAGCTAGTTTCTTCGACTTGTTGGATTCATTAATGGATGAAAGTTCGATTTTGTCCTTGAATTTTTTTACTCATGTCCAAATACATCCAAAATCAACTTTTAGACCTAATAAGCCCATAACTTTGTGTTTAAGAGCATTTTAACCCAAACTTTAACAAAAAGTAAATAGAAGGGGAAAATTTTCCGAAAAATTTTTAGTAGAGTTGAGTATTCTGTTCAAACTGAATCAAAATAAATTATTAAAATAGAATTAATCAAATTACTGTATTTTATAAATAAAATTGAATCAAAATGAATGAAAAATCGAACCAAATCGAATATCTCTATTTTAGTTCTATTAAGTTTGAACAGATCAATTTTTGAGTTTGGATAAATTTTTTATTTTAGACTTAATTTTTAAGTTATTTAATCTAATTTTAACATTAATTTAAATTTAATAACTATTAATCAATAAAATTAAATAATTTATATATATATAATTACATATAATTTATAAATTTTTCTTATAAAATTAAATTAATTTAAAAATTAATAACATAATTTGATTCAATTTGTTCTAATTAATTTTTTTCTCTAAAATCGAACATAATCAAAATAATTAAAATTTTTAAAATATAAAATTAAATTAAATTAAATTATTTTAAAAATTAAATTAAATTACTAAATTAAGATTATTTGATTCCATTTATCATGTTCAAATTAAATACTGCTAACCCTAATTTTTAGCTTATAAAATTAAAAAATAAAAAAAAATATAAAATAAATAACAACTTTCTTCTTCTCCAGAGCAAACAATTCTTGAAAGCCCATTCGATATCAAATCCCTACTTTTTCCATTCACTCAATCTTAGCCTTTCGTTCAGCAGCCTCATCACTCACTCGAGGACTTTTTGCTGATAGTGATGGCGATACTGTGGATTACTTCACGACATGCAATGGTGGTTGATGGGTTCGTGGTGGCTTGTGAAGGATCTCTATATGACGTGTGATGGCAGTGGTAAGCTAGGTTTCTTTGTGGTTCTTAATGGTGAAGCGGAGCTCTTCATGGTTAGGTGTCATTGATGGCAGCGATTGATGGGTCTTCTCCTGAGGCGTCGGTGATTGCAGCGGTAAGCTGGGTTTCTTCATGGTTCTCAATGGCTGCTACTGTTGTATCTCTTTGGGTAGCTGATGATGATGGAGGAAGAGGCTCAATGGGCAAGTTTCTGTTCCCATCATCCACTATCAATACACTCTGAAGCTGTTTGATGAAAGTTCTCAAAGATTTAAGCTATTGTTGGGACTATTGTTTGAAATTGTTTGCCTTCCCTTTGTGACTATTGTTGCATTTTGAAGAATAGGCATAACATACTCTGGTTGCTCAAATTAATTAAAGAAGAGGAGGCTCAAGTTGATTAATTGCCTCGTCTTTAATTAATTGAATACGAGATGCAATTTGCAAGAAAGAAATTGTTTGAAAATTTTTAGGACTATTGTTGAATAATTTTAGCTAGATTTACTAATTCTGAGCGGAGCTATTGTTGTTCTTCAGATCTTGAATTTTTTAAAAAAAATTATTATGAGGTAAAAAATAAAAATAATATGCCTTTTTTTATCTAATTTTCAGTCAAAATTTGGGTTAAATTGCTATTAAATCCAAAGTGATGTGTTTAATGGATTTAATATTTATTTTTTTATTTTATTCGAAACTTCCGGGGCAAAATTTATTTTTTATTTTTCCGATTCATTAATTGAGCCCAAAATGGAATTCAAGACTTTGGAAATCACTTTCAAAGGTCAATATGTATCAGTCATTGACGCTTAACGTCTATAGTACGAGATAGACTTGGAACATAAAATTCTCTACATGGATCAACTAGCGTAGTCTTAATCGTCTATGGTATAGCAATATATATCTTGGTTATTAGCCATCAAGACACATCACGGCTAAAATAAGCTAGTTTTTCATTCACAATGCTTAACAAAATTTCACTTTCTTTCCTCTTTTGCTGCTGCCTTCTCTTGTCATCAATCCTCTTTATGGACCTCAACCTCGATGCAAGATTTGTCCATAAATTATTATAGTCCTCATGGTTAATTCTCTTTATTTTTTTCTCGTAATTACGATGATCTAATGAATTCTATTTATATAATATTTTACAATTTTAATGTGATAATTAACAACTTGGTATGTTACAGAGCGTCCTGGGAAAAGTAAGATCGGAGTAAGAGGAAGCCACTCAAAGCCAGCCCCATCTGCATTTGGCAACAGCGTACCAAAAGTCGCAAAACCTTTATACAACGAGCCTTTATCCTCCAGATGCAGTAGAGCCAACAGATGCAGAGGTCATTAATCTTGTTAAAAACTAGAAATTAGTGAGTTTTAATTCGTTGGACTCAAGACATAAAATGTGTTTTAGAGTTCAGCTAATAAATATATGAATCTCACATATTTGTGTCTTAAATCTATAATAGATTTGATTTAGACAATAATTATATATATATATATTTCATTGATTTCTGATACAAAGAAATTAATTGAGAATATATAATTGTTGTATAATATTCTTGGTAATGATCTCAAATTACAGTAATGAAAGGATTGCATATCAATTATGAAAATATATAGGTCAAATTATAAAAAAAAAGTATATTGTAGTTCTACTAATTTTTATTTCAGGGCTTGGTTCAATTTGTGACAAAATAATACACTTAGGTTTCGCACAATTAACAAATGGAGACTTTGCATCTTTTATCCATCAAAAGTTATTAACATGAAAGAGAAATCTGCTGAGATGGTATGAAAAAAAAAAAAAGAAAATTACTAAAAAAAAAACTATGTGGTTTTTTAGTAATTTTCTTGACTTTCTTTTTTCTTGAAAGAAGGTTGTGAGAGCATTGAAAACTCCTTCACTTTTTTTTTCTTGAAAGATGGTGTCAACACCATATTTTGGCCGATCTCCAGAATCAATAAGTTTCGAAGCCAATCCCCAGCACTAAGTCTCCCTTTGCCAGTCAATTACATTTTCGATCTCTCTTTGCTAGATAACCATATTTCCGATCTCTCCTCAAAAAGGAATCGAATCAATACTAAGTCCCCTTGTCATTTAAAGCCTCACCGACCTCTCAAGCCAATTGTCAAATCTCCTGACTAGTTTATTACATTCCCGAGCTCTCTGGACAAATGAAATTGAACTAACACTAGATCTTTATGTCACCAGTTTCATTGCCGATCTCCCTTTAAAAAAGGGGGTTTAGGAATAATAAAGTTAAGGTTCCAATCCGGTTTAATGATGATCTCGATCTTAAGTGTTTAAGCCAAATTTTCAATTTTAATCAGGTCCCGTTCAGCGTCGGTTCCCTACCGATCTCATGCTTATTGTGTTTTTCTGATCTCTCACACTTAGGTTAATAATCACCTTTAGTTATTTCAATATGTTCAGACAATCAAGTACTTAATCACATCCATTCATTGAACAAAAAGGGAATTTCATTTCATATTAAATTTGTACAAGTCATTGGTGAGGATCACCCCACTGATCTATTTGCTCATTTCCTCTCTCACCCTCAGCCTCCTCCTCGCTTTCTTCTTCGTCTTGGGGAGCCAAGTCTACCATCCAAGTGAAGTCCTCCTCAGGATATCGCTTCCTGAGCTCGGCCAAGAGGTCCCTGTGAGCATTTACATAAGTGCCGGCCTCTCTTGTTACCGCCTCTTCCTCTTTTGCTCTGAGCTCCTCAGTAAGGCGAGCAACTTCATCGGCTCGGAGCGCCTGAACTTCTTCAAGAGCATGATCTCGCTCGGCCAGAACTTGAGTCTGTTCGGCCAGCTTATCCTCATAAAACTTCATTCGCCCCTCAATCTGAGATATGTAGTTCTGAGCGGATGACAGTTGGGATCGGAGGGAAGTCGCTTCATGACCCATCCTCTCAACCTCTTTACCCAGGCGATGAGCCTTCTCCTGGACGATGTGCTGGTTCACCAAATACTCCACATTCAGGCTCATAGATCGGGTCAGGATGTCGTCAAGGTTGTCCGGGGACAGCCTGTCCCGATCCTCCCGAAGGTAGATGGAGGACCCCAATACCTTAGCAAAACCTGGGTTCTCCCGAACAGTCCGGTTCTTCTCGAGCGAGTGGATCAGAATTTGAGCGCCTCGAGAAAGGGGCCTTACAGGAGGTTGGGAAGGACCCCCTTCCGCACTCAAAACAACTGGAGGAGGTGGAGGCGGCGGCTCCTCCTGGCGAGGGGGAGATCGGACCACTTCTACGATCGGCGGTCCCGAACGTTGAGACGAGCCTCCTTGTACTTCCCCGGGCTCATGCAGGTGTGCGCATTTCCTCGGCCCGCTTCATCTCCGTACCTTAGGAGATCTCCCTCTTCGCTTCGGCTCTCCTTGGAAGCTTCACGCTTGCCATACACGCACAAAGAAGAGGTCGTGAGATCGCTAAGGTCTGAGATCGAGATGTAGAAAATACCGATCTTTGAGTCGAGAGCTGAAGCCCGCGATCTTTGCGGTGATCAACTCCATTGTCGGTGATGAAGTTCGCGATCCTTGCATCCAAGCAAGAGAACTTCTCTCTGCTACTTTGTTCTTTCAGTTCCATCACAATTAGGCCTTCCTCCCTATTCAATACGAGACGCTTCGGAATTAAGGGGCCTTGGTGTAGCCAGCTACGGAGGAAACCCTCAAAGCCGTTCGAAATTTTGCTCCTTAGAATGAAGAAGCGGTTTTTCCAATTTTTCGAGGAGGAGGCGGATCGGTGAAAAGCCGCAATGTGGCTTCGCTGGAAGAACCGATGCTAAATCGTCGTCCTTTCGATGAGTTAATCTATGCAGTTCAGCGAATACCTTAGGCATAGGACGGAATCCCTTAGCTCGGCAGAGGCCTCGGAAGGCTACTAAGATCCGCCACGAGTTCGGGTGAACTTGGGCTATGCACACTTGGTGAAATTTTAAGACTTCCTTAAAGAAGTCGTCAAGAGGGAACCGCAGCCCGGCTTTCAACTGTTCTTCATATACTATAATCATGTCGTTCTCTTTGAAGAAATGATCGAGGTGATCGCCGTGACAGGATAAGTTCGTATGAATCGAGCTCAATGTTGTACTCTGGTGAATGATTGGTCGGTTTCTTGAAGGGTGATGGCAACTCATCCATGGGAAGATTTTCCCTCCGAAGAAGGTACATGCCTTGATGATCTTTGCTTGCCCCGGTGGGCGGAAACCCTAGGAGGTTGGGTTGCAGCTTGACGACCACCTCTACTTCATCAGGCGACCACGGGCGAATGGAAGGAGGGCTCGTCACTCTCTGACCCTCGGCGCCACTCATTTTCAAAGGAAATAAAGAATTTAAACTACAATAAGGATCAAAACCCTTACCGGAGCTTGATCGGTGTCGGAAGAACTTGAGAAAATGAGAGAATTTTGAAGTTGTTCGCGAGAGACCGAAGATGACATAAAGAACAAGCGGCTAACCCCACCCCTATTTATACTCGTCCGAGCATTTAATGCTCATGATGTTCCAGGCAACGCATCGGTTAGCGGGACTCGCTAGCTATTCTGACACGTCTCACGAATATTCCAAAAAATTCCATAAGGAGAGACCGGCTAGTTAGGGATCGGCTAATTAAGGCGAATGTTTGGAAGTACGGATCAGTTAAGGGTTGTTCAGTTAGGAACCAGATCGGATAAACACATCAGAGATCGGAAAATAATCAATGCAATAATAATAAAATGACAGTTGTCAAAATAAATTTTATTTCCGAAAAGATCTGATTACATCATTTGGGCGAACTCTAGAGATCGGATTACATTAAAGGTCTAACTACATCATTTGGGCGATCTCTAGAGATCGGATTACATTAACAATCTGATTACATTATAAGAGCGATCTTTGGAGATCGGTGGAACATCCCATCTAAAAGGCCTATGTCAAAGCCTAGTCTCGTGGCTGAGTCAAAAGATGTGTTTGACCAGGAGATCGGCTGTTGACATCTGATAGATGTACAGCTTAGATGGGGGGACTATGACTCTCATGAGAATGAGAGAGGTCGTCATCAAAGTTACCGCTCGAAACCGAGCCGCTGTCGGAACACCCAGTGTGGTAAGGAGCCAGATGAATGCCAAGGAGCAGTCACCGGTGTTAAGGGGAATATTAGCAGTCTTCTCGCTTGAAATCAGTTCGCCATTTGTATCGATCGAATGATTTGAGATCAATGAGATCGAGGTCCTCGATCCAGGTCGGTAAGTTAGTCCGGTTCTCCCACTGTCATCGAATGAGGTTATCATAATTCTCTGATCACCGGGATCGTAAATTTTCAGTCGAGGAATAAAGAGGTCCATTGAAAAAGGATCAAAAGCCACAATCATGGCCGGAACTACTGCCGGAACAGCTAGAACAGGAAAGTAAGGAGAAAAAGAGGAAAATCGAATGAAGAAAGTTTTTTCCTGTCAGGGGTATATATAGAGAAAGATCAAGCATTTATTGCTAAGCAGAAAACGAAGCGGACGCTTCGGGAATCGAGGAAAATTAATGCTTTGACCGGACCGGACCTGATAAAGGGGAGGACCGGAATGATAGAGATCAGAAAAGGGGAGGTCGGTATAAGAGATCGGGAAAGCAGCATGTTGAAAAGACCGGAAAGGAGGAGAGAGCGGGAAACAAAGAGAATAAGACGCCTACCGCTGTCGTCATAATAAGAGCCGAGGTAGTTAAAGCGTTGCAGGTGAAATCTCAACCACGCCCGAATCGCGCATTCTTGCGAGTGCGAATATATCATGACAGCGCTGTACCTTCCAATCTCCACCATTGATCCGACTTGTAAGGACGAGCCCGGGGCCCTTGGATCGAAGAAGAAGACGACAAGACCAGCGCCTTTCACTCCTAGCCCTCGGATAGCCCCGGACCAGAGAATTTGGGACCGTCAGATTGGAAGAGGAAAAGGACAAATATTCTGAAGGGGATCTCGGCCGTCTGTTCTGATTCTCTTTAATTCATGAGCCTCAGATCATGTTCTTTGAAATCTTGACCCTCCATCTCCCTCAAAATAGATCCTAACCCTTTAGGGGAAGCACCCGGTTCCTATAAATATCTGCATGAAAAACTGTTCAAAAAACGAAAAAAAAAGGGCGGTGACTATAGTGGAAGAACTCTGAAAATTAATTCAGTTCGTTACTCTGCTATTTTTCTTAGCCTTCATAAGAAAAAACTTTTGAAATCAGTTTTCTAGAGTGTTTTCTTGCAAAGGGATTCTTGAATACTGAAACTCTCTATTTTCAGTTCGTTCATTATCCTGTGGTGCTCTCATTTTCAGCTCTTTCTTTATTTCCACTCCCACTGTTCAAGCTCAACCTCATTTAAACTCGGTTATTATTTCAACCCAATGGCATTTTAGCAAAGCATCTTTCATTTCAAGGCGAACCTTAACCTTCCGGTTATCAATCTGCAGTCCTATTATGTTCTGGTCATTCCATACTTAGTTTAGTAGATCCGGCTCCCTACAGGTGAGTGCTCATATTGCCATTTCATTAATTGCTCGTTCTTATTTTACGTATTTCCTTTGTTCTTTTATGTACGTAGTTTTCTCTAAGTTTATATTGCGCTAAAGAATACGAAGAAGGTTACTCTCGGGTTTACTTCTTTGTTAATCAGTCCATCCTTTTTGTTAATCTTTGTTATTTCTGAATGTAAGTCTTCTAGCCTCGAGTAGTGTATAAAAGGTCGGGTAAAATGTAGGTAATGGCAATAAGTCAGGAAAATAGTTAGGCCGAATCACTGGAATAACACAAAAGACAATCGGGTAATACGTCACAAGGTAGGATAAAACCGAACCTTAGATAAATAAATGGAATAAACCAGGTATCAGAGGGTACTGGTAAGGCGACCACATAAGGAGATCGGGAAATTCAGTTTAGTGTCTCGGTCTGAGTCATGAGGTACTAATGAGTTAAAAGAAGCCTTATTCGATTCCGTCATCTTCGAATGCAAAAACCCTTAGTCTTAGGCTTTTACGAGGTGTAATTGAAATTAAACTTCGAGAGGTCGGAAAAATCCTTATTCGACTCCCATTAAAATAAAAGAGACCGGAGGAGAGTTCTTATCCGATTTTCAACCAAAATTTTAACAAATATTCAAAAGAGACCGGAGGAGAGTTCTTATCCGATTCTCAGTCTAAAATTTAAAACAAAATAATTTAAAAGAGGTCAGAAGAGAGTTCTTATCCGATCCTCAATTCTAAAACTTTAATAAATATTAAAGAGATCGGAGGATAGTTCTTATTCGATTCTCACCTAAAATTTTAACAAATAATTTAAAAGAGGTTGGAGGAGAGTTCTTATCCGATCCTCAAGCTTAAAAATTTTAATAAATATTAAAAGAGATTGGAGGAGAGTTCTTATCCAATTCCCAAAATTGAATACTAATAAAATAACCCTTCAAACAAAACTAACATACAACAATAACTCACTAAGGTTGTCTCATTTACTTATGTATCTGGGAAATCCGAATTAGTGAAAAATCAAATACTCCTTTTGTCAAAAGGATTAACATTTCCATTCAAGCCCTCCTAACTACCAATTCTAATTTATAAAGAACGCGAAGTTAAATCTGCTTACCCTTATTGAGGGACGAGGTGGGATGCCTAACACCTTCCCCACCCGTTTACGGACCCCGAACCTAGAATATCTGTTTTGAAGTGGTTTCATTTTAATTTATTTTCACAAATGGTTTTCTTTAATTTCCCGCAAAATTAAAGTGGCGACTCCTCACTCTTTCCCACTTCGGTGAGGGTTCGTTCGGGCGACCGCAAAACACCTTGCGACAGATGGTTGTGAGTGTAAGATTTGGGGGGGAGGGGAGAGTCGTAATAAGGCGTGAGGCGAAATATCATCCACTAGAATTATATAAAATGTACCAAGTAATGCCCAGGAAAGATGGTGGAGTCACAATAGTCTTACTTAAGTACCACCTTCTTAGACAACATTTTCTAGACATGTACTTCATACAATCCTAATAGAATCAAACCAAAATGAGGTCCGTAAAAGGATAAGCATCATTTTTAACATGGCATCCTCGAGTCAGTCGGCAGAAGAAGTTCTTAAATCAGGACAGAATGCTAAACCATGGCCCAAAAATAATTCAACGCCCCTACAAAGTGATGCTAGCTCATTACCTCCATTGGACTTAAGCAAGATTGAAGTCAGAATGAACAGTCTCGAGGGTCTGGCCAATGGTTGGAAGTCATTTCCCGATCAGGTCAAAACACAATTTGAGAAGAAATATGGGAGGATTGCGACCTTGATGCAAGTTAAAGTTCAAGTCCCAGCACTAAAGGCCATGTTGCCAATTTGGAACCCTAAGTTTGGGGTGTTTTCCTTCAACAACATCGATACTGCTCCGACTATCGAAGAATATCAAGAATTGCTAGAAATCCCTTATGCGGCGCAGAATCGGATTTACCTACACCTCGAACATAGGCAGACCTGGAAACGGCTCGCACAAATCTTTGAGGATTCCACGGAAGAAGCAAAGGCAAGGAAATTATCAAAGGAAACACGCATGGATGGTATTGGACTTATCTCAAGAAGGGATTAAATCAATGCATCCAAGATGAACAGTGGGATCAAGCTTCGTTGATACTCGCTTTAGCAATTTATGGCCTAATCTTGTTCCCTGGACCTTCCCGAATCATAACCTGCGGCGTTGTGGAGATGTTAGGCGGTGAAAGCAGAAGGTCAATCGATGCAAGCAATTCTTGCCGAGACCTTCTTAACCCTTACTTACTGCAGACAACAAGGCAAGGGATCCATTAAGTGTTGTTCTCAATTGCTATACCTCTGGATCATCAGTCATATGTGTCTTGTGGAGACAAAGGGATTCACTTGGTACCTTGACCAGCCTCTCATCGAGAAAATGACCCGATTAGTAATTATCCCGAAGAATGAACCACAGTGGCAAGAACGGATTTTGAGCTTCAATAGCCATGACTACTGTTGGAGGAAACTGTGGACGTCAAGTCAATCCATTTTGATCAGCACAGGGGGTAATCAATCGGTATCCCTAATCGGAGTGACTAGATACACAAGTTACACTCCGGCATTAGTAATGAGACAGTTTGGCTCAACACAGTTCAGAATCAGCATTGAAGAATACCACGAAGGTCATTTCTACCATGAGCTCAAGGAAGAGGAAGGGTTGAAGATGGCTCGCAAATCTTGGGAGAACATCACTCTAATGGAAAGGTCACCCAAAGGCCCGAGTGCCACGGGCGACTATCTTAAATGGAGGGCTGATAGGGATCAAGAACACTTAAATGTGGGTTCAACGAAATCCAAAGACAGCAACCCTCGCCGAGACGTCTTATCAGAAGAAGCTAGCAATCATTTGGCTGATTCCCTACAAAAGGCAAACACTGAAAACTCGCAACTGCAAGAACAAATAAAACAATTGGAGAATCAACAGCAAAACCTTAAAAGAAAAATGAGAAGGCTCGGGGAAGAGGCGAGGGCCGAAAAGATGGGCTTCGAAGAGCAAGAGGCATGGTGGGAAAAGGAAAAAGGCTCTCTCCAAGCTTTGATAAAAGAAGTAGAAGTACAGAATAGTAAGTTTCAGAAAAAAAATGAAATACCAAGAGATACTCGTAGAAGAGTATAAACAAGAAAACAAAAAGAAAAAGCTCGAACTGAAGGAACAGGCTCTACTCATCAACGATATCCTGAAAGAATGTGCTAAGGAAAGGAAGGAAAAGGAAAGACAAGCTGCTCTCTATCAGGAGCTGAAAGAGAATGTTGACCAGCTGGAGAAAACGGTAGCTCAGGGAAAACAAGAACTCCTACCTGAATCCGAGTATGCTCTGCAAATGTTCGACCACGCGGACAAGAAGAAAGGTTATATGAGTATCTCAGAAAATATCATCTCATTATAAAGAACCTCCCTGAGCCTAGACCGATGTAAAGAATGTTGTGTACAAATAATTCAGTTAATAGAATGATTTTTGGCCATTGTTCAGCAAAATTGTGAATGAATAGTATAACTCCCGTAGGAACCCCCTCGCCAGGGTTATGCGAAAAATTAGATATGTCATATGGACAGGTACCATAGATGCGCATTCAATCCAGTCATTCACAGTCAGACTATCGAATGATGCCATGACAAAATTGATGCAATCATCCTTCTACAGATTTCATTCCGGCTTCCAAATGCCACTGTATCCTTTGTCCTAACCAGGACCTTTAGCTTTTTTACGAAATTCAAAAATTCATTAAAAGCTTTTTATTTTTCCCTACAGAAAATCAACATTGCTTCAAACAAAGCAAGTCTGACCAAGCACACGGTTCAACCCAAGCGAGTGTACTTAACAAGATCTCGAACAAAGAAGATAATGGAAGACCAGGAATAAGTGCAGAACCTACAAGGGCAAGTGTCTGAGCTGAAAGATCAAGTCTCATAACTTATGAGACTAATGAGGGAGATATCCCAGAATAAACCTGCTTCAGAACCTAACCTACCACTACCTCCCCCACCACCTACAACAATGGACCCGCACCAAGCTTCAACTTCTTTTACCTTTCAGTCACCTATCCCGAACCCGACAATCACTGTCAATCCGGCTACCATAAATAATGACACACCTTTCTCCTACTATCCAGCTGTTTCTAATCCCGAACCATACCCTTCAGTCTTAGTCCCTCCAGTCCACTCCACCCCTCATCTCCCAACTAGAGGATCATTTCACGCAGTAGGAGCAGAAAATAAGACCAGGGAAAATGAAAAGCTTTCTGCTCTGGAGGAAAGATTGAGAGCAATAGAGGGGCTGAACATGTATGGTTCAGTCGATGTGGCTTCACTTAGATTGGTGCCAGATGTGGTGGTGCCACCCAAGTTTAAAGTCGGATTTAGACAAGTACAGGAACTCGGATCCTCGCATTCACACGGCAACTTACATTGCCAAAATGTCTGCCTTGAGAAGATGACGGACTTCGTCCATTTCTTTCACGAAGTCTCTCGTGCGACCTTGAGATGGTGCATACAGTTGGACAGGAGCAAACTGCGCTCCTGGAAGGATTTGGTTGATGCCTTCTTGAAGTAATACAAATTTAACTGTGATGTGGCCCCCACCAGGAGAGACCTCCAAAACCTGATACAGAAGGACAAGGAAAGCTTCAAGGAATATGCCCAAAGATGGAGGGAGAAGGCTGCAGAAGTATATCCTCCAGTAACCGATAATGCATTGTGTTCCATGTTCATCGAAACATTGAAGGCTCCTTACTTCAATTTGATGATTGGAAATACCTCCAATAGCTTCTCTGACATCATCCAAGCTGGCGAAAGGATAGAAGCTAATTTAAGAATGGGGCGACTGCAAGAGTTAGCCAAGAATCCTGCGAAGAAGGCTGCCAGTTTTGGCAAAAAGAAGGAAGGTGATGTGCATTCCATCACTCGGCAAAACCATTATTCCCCACTTCCCCAGAATAACTATCGGCCATATCCTCCCCCTCATGGCCAAACAGTTGCAAACATTCCACCTCCTTTCCCAAATTATCCACACCTGCGCCCACAATACCCACCACCTACAAATTACCAACCCAGACCACCTCCTCCTCCTGCTCAACCTAGACCACCCCCAAATAACCCGAGACCACCAAGAAATCCTGATCCACCCCTTCCCCTCCCACTCAGTGAAATATACCGATATCTCGTCGGTATAAACCAGATAGTACCAGTTCCCCTAGACCCAATTCAGCCACCGTACCCCAGGTGGTATGATGCCACTGCCCGTTGTGAATATCATGGAGGGGCACAAGGGCATTCAACTGACAACTGCGGGGCACTCAGAGGGAGAGTGCACGCTTTAATTCGGAACGGGTGGTTGAAGATTGAGGGAAATGGTTCCCTCCCCAATGTTACCTCAAACCCATTGCCTAATCATAATGCGGGCAATGGAGTAAATATGATAGAATCGGATGGAGAGAGGTTGGCACCAGAGGTAGACGAGCTAATTCCTCACTTTGAGGAAATTTTTGCCATGACGATAAGGGAAAGTTACCTTTGTCTTCAGGTAACAGGATCAGAAAAGGGTACGGGATGTCCTTACCATGGAGGGGCAGCTGATCATGAGCTGCGGGATTGTGAAGAGTTTAAGCAAGAGGTTTAGAACTTACTATCCCCCAAAGTTCTGAGGTGCCAGAAAAGGTCAAGATGGAATGGGGAGTGAACACAGCTAGATTCAGCCAAAATGCTTCTACCTCTAAACCCAGAATCACCTTCTCACCCCCAGTAGCCTCACCGCCAGTGACGATTATCCGAACCCCGCCTCAGCTCCCAGTCACAAATACTCATGCTGTCCCTTGGAACTACAATTTCCAAGCTTTCACCCAAGGAGCGTTAAGCAGTACATCGGCTCCTAATCTTGCTTCCCCCTCAGCACCTCCAAAACCGTGCTTTACTCCTCATGAGCATTTTAAGATGACTTATACCGGACCTACCAGCAGTGCTACTCCCCAACCTAATCCTCAGCTCCCCATTGCCACAAAATCTTCCCCGCTTGAATCAGAGGTTGAGTTTATAACCAGAAGTGGGAGGTGTTACGGGAACGAAGAGAAAGAAAAGAAGAAGGGGAAAGTAAAAATGGGAGAACTACAGAAGAGTACAGAAGAGGAGGTTGAGAAAACGGGGGAAGTATAACTCGCCGGGCCTAAAGAAGAGGAGGAGCTGTTGCTCCAAATAATGAAGCAGAGTGAATATGATGTGGTGGAGAAGTTAAGAAAGACACCTGCCAGAATTTCACTATTGTCACTAATTTTGAGCTCCGAGGTGCACCGTCAAGCCTTGCAGAAAATCCTGGATCAGGCCTTTGTGAACCCGGACATCACACCGGGGCAGTTTGAGAAGTTAGTGGGACAAATCCAGGCATCCAGTTTTGTCACTTTTTCTGAAGAAGAGATAGATCCTGCAGGCTTGGCACACACTAAAGCCCTCCATGTGACAGTAAAATGTAAAGGTTGTATAGTGGCCAAGGTTCTTATTGATAACGGATCAGCTCTCAATGTACTACCTAGTGCTACCTTAGCTAGGCTGCCAGTTGACCGATCGGATATGCGTCAAAGTGCTATGGTGGTAAGAGCCTTTGATGGTACAAGAAGAGAAGTGTTGGGAGATATTGACTTGCCAATCCAAATTGGCGCATGCACCTTCAACGTCACATTCCAAGTGATGAATATTGAACCGGCCTACACTATGTTGCTGGGGAGGCCATGGATCCATTCAGCGAATGCCATTCCTTCAACTTTGCATCAGAAGATAAAGTACATCATGGACAGCAAAATCATCACGGTAAGAGGGGAAGAAGCCATATTGGTCACCAAGTCACAATCACTTCCTTATGTGGAAGCGACTAAGGAGTCGTTGGAAAGCTCCTTCCAGGCCCTCGAATTACAAGAAACCGTCTCAGGAAATGAAGGGGCTATGGCTATGGTAGCCAAGATAATGTCAAAGAATGGGTATGAAGAGGGTAAAGGCCTAGGCGTTGCATTGCAAGGGATTGTTGAACCTATACCGGCTATCCGGAAGATAGGCCGCTACGGTTTGGGTTATGAGGAAGATGCCCTCATGGATGGGCGATTCTGGTTGAGGAACAGACTTCGGGATCAGAGATTCGATCAGAAAATCGGGAAAATGAAGATAGTCCGAAATTCGAGTCTTCACCAAACCGGTCATTGAAAATCCGAAAGAGGCTGAAGAATCACCCGATGAACCATCCGTTGATGTCATCCACTTGGATTCCTTGTATGAGGCTCTGGTCTCGCCAATGGCTGAGGGGCAAGAACTGGATAACTGGACAGCAGAGAACGTCCCTGTACTTAATTTCGAGTAAAGTACCTTTGGTTATCTACACTTGATCATTTTGTCCATGGTGGCAAGTGTAACATTGTAAATGGACCCTTTTCTTATGTCGTAAATCTTAATGAATTAATAGCGCATTTATATCCAATTCTTTTCCTTTTTTTTTCATTTGAATTCCATCCTTATAATATATTCTATTTTCGTTCATTCAGGACCATCCATCAATTAACACCTAATAATTCAATAGACTCAGAAATTCCTCTGGTTAATTTTGAAATCCCCATAACTGCCATTACTTCAAGTGATTCTGAGGTGGAGCTCACAGAAGAAAGGGATGAAAGGAATGAACCTTCCCTAGTGCCTTGTGGGGACGAAACCCACACCGTAAACTTAGGCACGGAAGAAGCGAAAAGGGAACTTAAGGTTGTGGAGAGTGAAGAATTAGAAGATATGATCAGTTTGCTCAGGGAGTTCCTAGACGTGTCTTCCTGGAGCTATGATGACATGATTGGATTGGACCCTCATATTGTGACGCACAAGATTCCCTAATTCACAGGACCATCCGGTGCGAGAAATTAAGAAGAATGAACCACGACACCTTGCTTAAAGTTAGGGATGAGGTCAAGAAAGCTTGATGTATTTGGGTTTCTGGAAGTAGTCAAATATCCCCAATGGGTAGCTAACGTTGTCCCGGTAATGAAGAAGGACGGGAGAGTCAGGGTGTGTGTTGATTACAGAGATCTCAATAAAGCAAGCCTGAAAGATGACTTCCCTCTCCCTCACATTGATGTGTTAGTGGACAATGCTGTGGGATTAGGCAGGTGTTCGTGTATCGATGGGGCATCGGGGTACAATCAAATCCCAATGGATGAGGAAGACAAGGAGAAAACTGCCTTTATCACTCAATGGGGGGTGTTTTGTTATCGGGTCATGCCTTTCGGGTTAAAGAATGCTGGCGCTACCTACCAACACGCTATGGTCACATTATTCCACGACATGATGCATAAAGAAGTAGAGGTGTATGTGGATGATATGATCATTAAATCCAGGGGAGAAGAAAGCCATGTGCAGGTGATGAGGAAAGTATTTGAGAGACTCAGGAAATATCAGTGGCAGAACCCTGCCAAATGCATATTCGGAGCTAGATCTGGGAAATTGTTGGGATTCATAGTAAGTGAGAAGGGAATAGAAGTAGATCCCGATAAAGTTCGAGCTATTCGAGAGATGCCATCCCCAAGAACAGAAAGGGAGGTGCGCAGTTTCTTGGGAAAATTGAACTATATATCGAGATTTATTTCCAATCTCACCGCTAAGGCCGAGCCTATTTTTAGACTACTCCAAAAGAACAACACCAATCAATGGGATTCGATGCATTAAGAGGCTTTTGAGAAAATCAGCGTTACTGTCTAACCACGATATTGGTTCCACGATCGGGAAGGCCTCTGATTCTGTATATGGCGGTCCAACAAAGCTCAATGGGATGTGTTCTGGGGCAACACGTTGATACCGGTCGGAAGGAAAGAGCTATTTATTACCTGAGCAAAAGTTCAATGATTGTGAGTCAAGGTACTCTTTCCTAGAGAAAACTTGCTGTGCACTAGCTTGGACAGCAAATCGCCTCAAACACTACATGTTGAATCACAAGACATGGCTCATCTCCAGGATGGATCCTATCAAATATGTATTCGAAAGCCCATTCGTGCCAGGAAGGATAGCCAAATGGCAGGTCATACTCTCCCAATATGACATTGTCTATATGACCCGGAAAGCGGTGAAAGGTAGCGTAATCGCTGATCTCCTAGCAGAAAATCCTATCCAGGATTATGAAGCTCTGGATTTTGAGTTTCCCGATGAGCATATTAACGAAGTAGACTGCGGAGAAGAAGGACCAGTTGATGTATGGGAAATGTACTTCGATGGAGCGGTTAATTTGTCCGGTAATGGAATCATAGCTGTATTGGTATCTCCGGATGGGAAACACTTTCCGATAGCTATCAAGTTAAGGTTTGATTGCACCAACAATGTCGCAGAATATGAAGCTTGCGTAATGGGTCTACAAGCTGCTATCGAAATGAAAATCAGGAAGTTGGAGGTGTATGGAAACTCAGCTCTGATCATTTATCAAATCAAAGGAGAATGGCAAACCAAGGATCCGAAGCTAATCCCATATCAGAAGTACTTACTGGAGCTGATTAAGAAATTCAAAGAAATCTCTTTCACTCATCTTGGTCGAGACAAGAATCAATTTCTTGGCCTTGTAGCTACCACAGGTTATGGCTCAAATGGAAGAAGGCGGACGACTCGGATATTGAAGATTAAGGCGAGGAATGAGCGACATTGCTTCATGATTGAAGAAGAACCTGATGGTAAACCTTGGTACCATGACATCTTGTTTTACTGCAGAACCAGAGAATTCCCTTCGGGGGCAAGCAAAAACGAAAAGAGGATGATTCGGAGATTAGCATTGGGATACTTCCCCAGTGGAGAAATCCTATACAAAAAGAGCTCCAACGGCGAATTGTTGAGATGTGTGGACGCAAAAGAGGCGAAGAGAATCCTTTTTGAGACTCATGAGGGAAACTGTGCAACCCATGCCAATGGGCATATGATGGCTAAGCAAATCATGCGATGGGGATATTTTTGGACTACAATGGAAAAGGATTGCATCGAGTATTTCCGAAAGTGCCATAAGTGTCAGATCTATGCGGATCCGATAAATGTGCCACCTCACAAATTGTTCAACCTCACAAATTGTTCAACCTCGTCTCACCATGGCCTTTTGCAATGTGGGGCATCGATGTGATTGGTCCCATCAACCCTAAGGCGTCTAATGGGCACAGATTTATCCTAGTAGCTATCGATTATTTCTCTAAATGGGTCGAAGCGACATCCTACGCTCACATTACATAGAACACATTTCTCAAATTCCTCAGAAATAATATCATCTGCCGGCATGGTTTCCCCAATGAAATCGTCACTGACAACGCCAAGAATTTGAATGGTCCGAAGATTCAGAAGTTATGTGATCAATACAAGATCCAACATCTCAATTCCTCCCCATACCGTCCCCAGATGAATGGAGCGGTGGAAGCCGCAAACAAAAATCTCAAGAGGATAATCCGGAAAATGACAGTCACATATAGGGATTGGCATGATATGCTTCCCTACGCTCTTCATGCATACCGGACTTCTGTAAGGACCTCAACTGGTGCAACTCCTTATTCGCTGGTTTATGGGATGGAGGTGGTATTACCTATTGAAGTTGAAATTCCTTCCTTGAGGATTCTGAAGGAATCAGGGATTGATGAGTCAGAGTGGATCCAGTCGAGGTTGGATCAATTAAACTTGCTAGACGAAAAAAGGCTAGCAGCAGCATGTCATGGGCAGTTATACCAGAAGAGAATGGCCAGGGCATTTGACAAAAGCGTTTGCCCACCGAATTCCAACCCGGGGACCTAGTTCTGATGAAAGTGTTGCCAAATCAAAACGATCCCCGGGGCAAATGGTCACCAACCTACGAGGGACCCTATGTGGTTAAAAAGGCATTTTCTGGCGGGGCCTTGATTTTAACCTACATGGACGGCGAAGAATTTCCAAGACTTGTGAATGCTGACACCGTCAAGAGATACTATGCCTTAAAAAAAAAAAAAACAAAAGAGTAGGGGTGAAAACCCGAAAGGGCGCTCCTAGCAAAATGTGTGAAAGAAGGCGAAAACCCTGGAAGGGGTGCTTTCTGTAAAATGAGTGTGGAATGAAAACCCGAAAGGGCGTCCTGAAAGAGCGAGGGAAAAAAAAAAATAAAGAATCAAGATCCAGGGGTGAAGACCCGAAAGGGCATCCCAAGAACCAAAAGGGAGAAATAAGGAAAGAAGCATGAAACCGAGAAAGGAAAACAAACCATCATGACATGAGACTTCAGAGTACTAGAAATAATGGCAGTTAAGGGATTTCAAAGTCAGCCACAAGGAATATGTGAGATCTATCCTTGTACCATTTTCCTTTGAAACTCTATCTTTGTTTTTATTAAAACCATAATAAAGTCGTACTTCATTTCCTATGCTTTTATCTCTCCCTTATACTTATTCTTTAACATTATCCTTCTGCAATTTCGTTATTTAATGCGCTATTAATCAGTTAAAATTTCTGCCATAAGATTAGGATTTGACAATTGATAACCTCATGTACTTTACTATGAGATTTGCAGGGAATCATCCGAAAAAAAAAAAAAAAAAAAAAAAAAAAAAAATAGGTGTAAAACTGGAAGGGCGCTTCTAGTCAAATGGATGAAAGGAAAGTAAAACCATAAGGCGCTTTTATAAAATAAGGAGAAAGTCGAGGCGAAAAGGGGCATCCGGAGAAAGAAGGTCGTAGGTCAAGTCTTGTAACTCGTCCTCCATTAATCATTGGCCTTTCGGATTCTGTTAAGTACACTTCATCGGGGAAGAACTTCTCATGTCGGGATTAGACCTGCTTTGTAAGTTGATTTTAATTTCCTGCATTTAAATTTCCTGTTATCAACCTCTGGTTCCTTGATCTAAGTTGATTTTAATTTCCTGTATTTAAATTTCCTGTTATCAACCTCTGGTTCCTTGATCTAAGTTGATTTTAATTTCCTGCAATTTAAATTTCCTGTTATCAACCTCTGGTTTCTTGATCTAAGTTGATTTTAATTTCCTGCATTTAAATTTCCTGTTATCAACCTCTGGTTCCTTGATCTAAGTTGATTTTAATTTCCTGCATTTAAATTTCCTGTTATCAACCTCTGGTTCCTTGATCTAAGTTGATTTTAATTTCCTGCATTTAAATTTCCTGTTATCAACCTCTGGTTCCTTGATCTAAGTTGATTTTAATTTCCTGCAATTTAAATTTCCTGTTATCAACCTCTGGTTCCTTGATCTAAGTTGATTTTAATTTCCTGCAATTTAAATTTCCTGTTATCAACCTCTGGTTCCTTGATCTAAGTTGATTTTAATTTCTTGCAATTTAAATTTCCTGTTATCAACCTCTGGTTCCTTGATCTAAGTTGATTTTAATTTCCTGCAATTTAAATTTCCTGTTATTAACCTCTGGTTCCGTGATCCAAGTTGATTCTAATTTTCTAGCATTTTAACTCTTGTTACCAATCTCTAGGTCAACTAACTTAAGTATGCTTTAGTTCCCTAACTTCGAACACCTAATCGTCCAAAATATGGGTCTGAATCTTTACATAATTCCTACACGGGAAAATTTTTCCCTTTAATAGAAATTATGTAAAGAGCTGCAGCTGTCGACACCATATTTTGGCCGATCTCTAGAATCAATAAGTTTCGAAGCCAGTCCCCAGCACTAAGTCTCCCTTTGCCAGTCAATTACATTTCCGATCTCTCTTTGGTAGATAACCATATTTCCGATCTCTCCTCAAAAAGGAATCGAATCAATACTAAGTCCCCGTGTCATTTAAAGCCTCACCGACCTCTCAAGCCAATTGTCAAATCTCCTGACTAGTTTATTACATTCCCGAGCTCTCTAGACAAACGAAATTGAACTAACACTAGATCTTTATGTCACCAGTTTCATTGCCGATCTCCCTTTAAAAAAGGGGGTTTAAGAATAATCAAGTTAAGGTTCCAATCCGGTTTAATGATGATCTCGATCTTAAGTGTTTAAGCCAAATTTCTAATTTTAATCAGGTCCCGTTCAGCGTCGGTTCCCTACCGATCTCATGCTTATTGTGTTTTTCCGATCTCTCACACTTAGGTTAATAATCACCTTTAGTTGTTTCAATATGCTCAGACAATAAAGTACTTAATCACATCTATTCATTGAACAAAAAGGGAATTTTATTTCATATTAAATTTGTACAAGTCATTCGGCTGGGGGTGATCCCCCAGCCTGATCTACATTTTGCTCATTTCCTCTCTCACCCTCGGCCTCCTCTTCGCTTTCTTCTTCGTCTTGGGGAGCCAGGTCTACCATCCAAGTGAAGTCCACCTCTGGATATCGCTTCCTGAGCTCGGCCAAGAGGTCCCTGTGAGCATTTACATAAGCGCCGGCCTCTCTTGTTACCGCCTCTTCCTCTTTTGCTCTGAGCTCCTCAGTGAGGCGAGCAACTTCATCGGCTCGGAGCGCCTGAACTTCTTCAAGAGCATGATCTCGCTCGGCCAGAACTTGAGTCTGTTCGGCCAGCTTATCCTCATAAAACTTCATTCGCCCCTTAATATGAAATATGTAGTTCTGAGCGGATGACAGTTGGGATCGAAGGGAAGTCGCTTCATGACCCATCCTCTCAACCTCTTTACCCAGGCGATGAGCCTTCTCCTGGACGATGTGCTGGTTCACCAAACACTCCACATTCAGGCTCATAGATCGGGTCAGGATGTCGTCAAGGTTGTCTGGGGACAGCCTGTCCCGATCCTCCCGAAGGCAGATGGAGGACCCTAATACCTTAGCAAAACCTGGGTTCTCCCGAACAGTCCGGTTCTTCTCGAGCGAGTGGATCAAAATTTGAGGGCCTCGAGAAAGGGGCCTTACAGGAGGTTGGGAAGGACCCCCTTCCGCACTCAAAACAACTGGAAGAGGTGGAGGCAGCTCCTCCTGGCGAGGGGGAGACCGGACCACTTCTACGATCGGCGGTCCCGAACGTTGAGACGAGCCTCCTTGTACTTCCCCAGGCTCATGCCTGGGTGTCTGCATTTCCTCAGCCCGCTTCATCTCCCGTACCTTCCGGGAGATCTCCCTCTTTCGCTTTCGGCTCTCCTTGGAAGCTTCATTGCTTGCCATACCTGCACAAAGAAGAGGTCAGTGAGATCGCTAAGGTCCTGAGATCTGAGATGTAGAAAATACCGATGCCGAGGTCAGAGAGCTGAAGCCCGCGATCTTTGCCGGTGATCAACTCCATTGTCCAGTGATGAAGTTCGGCAGTAACTGCATCCAAGTAAGAGAACTTCTCTCTACTCACATGTTCTTTCAATTCCATCACTATCAGGCCTTCCTCCCTATTCAATACGAGACGCTTCGGAATTAAGGGGCCTTGGTGTAGCCAGCTACGAGGGAAACCCTCAAAGCCGTTCGGAATTTTGCTCCTTAGAATGAAGAAGCGGTTCTTCCAATTTTTCGGGGAGGAGGGCAGATCGGTGAAAAGCCGCAATATGGCTTCGCCTGGAAGAACCAGTACTCGTCGTCCTTTCGACGAGTTAATCTATGCAGTTCAGCGAATACCTTAGGTGTAGGACGGAATCCCTTAGCTCGGCAGAGGCCTTGGAAGGCTACTAAAATCCGCCATGAGTTCGGGTGAACTTGGGCTATGCACACTTGGTGAAATTTTAAGACTTCCTTAAACAAGTCGTCAAGAGGGAACCGCAGCCCGGCTTTCAACTGTTCTTCGTATACTATAATCATGTCGTTCTCTTCGAAAAAATGATCGGCTCGGTGATTGTCGTGACACCAGATAAGTTCGTATGAATCAAGCTCAATGTTGTACTCCTGGCTGAACGACTGTAGATCGGTTTCTTGAAGGACCGATGGCAACTCGTCCATGGGAAGTTTTTCCCTCCTTGAAGAAGGTACATGCCTTGATGATGCCTTTGCCCCAGTGAGCGGAAACCCTAGGAGGTTCGGGTCGCGGCAGCTCGACCACCTCTACTTCATCGAAGACCACGAGCCCGAATGGAAGGAGGGCTCGTCACTCTCTCGACCCTCGTATTGCTCATTTTCAAAGTAAATAAAGAATTTAAACTAAAAGAAGGATCAAAACCCTTACCGGAGCTTGATCGGTGTCGGAAGAACTTGAGAAAACGAGAGAATTTTGAAGTTGTTCGCGAGAGACCGAAAATGACATAAGGGAGCAACTGGCTAACCCCAACACTATTTATACTCGTCCGAGCATTTAATGCTCACGATGTTCCAGGCAACGCATCGGTTAGCGGGACTCGCCAGCTGTTCTGACACGTCTCACGAATATTCTAAAAAATTCCATAAGGAGAGACCGGCTAGTTAGGGATCGGCTAATTAAGGCGAATGTTTGGAAGTATGGATCAGTTAAGGGTTGTTCAGTTAGGAGCCAGATCGGATAAACACATCAGAGATCGGAAAATAATCAATGCAATAATAATAAAATGACAGTTGTCAAAATAAATTTTATTTCCGAAAAGAACTGATTACATCATTTGGGCGATCTCTAGAGATCGGATTACATTAAAGGTCTAACTACATCATTTGGGCGATCCCTAGAGATCAGATTACATTAACAATCTGATTACATTATAAGAGCAATCTTTGGAGATCGGTGGAACATCCCATCTAAAAGGCCTATGTCAAAGCCTAGTCTCGTGGCTGAGTCAAAAGATGTGTTTGACCAGGAGACCGGCTGTTGACATCTGATAGGTGTACAGCTTAGATGGGGGGACTATGACTCTCATGAGAATGAGAGAGGTCGTCATCAAAGTTACCACTCGAAACCGAGCCGCTGTCGGAACACCCAGTGTGGTAAGGAGCCAGATGAACGCCAAGGAGCAGTCACCGGTGTTAAGGGGAATATTAGTAGTCTTCTCGCTCGAAATCAGTTCGCCATTTGTATCGGTCGAATGATTCGAGATCAATGAGATCGAGGTCCTCGATCCAGGTCGGTAAGTTAGTCCGGTTCTCCCACTGTCATCGAATGAGGTTATCATAATTCCCCGATCACCGGGATCGTAAATTTTCAGTCGGGGAATAAAGAGGTCCATCGGAAAAGGATCAAAAGCCACAATCATGGCCGGAACTATTGCCGGAACAGCTAGAACAGGAAAGTAAGGAGAAAAAGAGGAAAATCGAATGAAGAAAGTTTTTTCCTGTCAGGGGTATATATAGAGAAAGATCAAGCATTTATTGCTAAGCAGAAAACGAAGCGGACGCTTCGGGAATCGAGGAAAATTAATGCTTTGACTGGACCAGACCTGATAAAGGGGAGGACCGGAATGATAGAGATCGGAAAAGGGGAGGCCGGTATAAGAGATCGGGAAAGCAGCATGTTGAAAAGACCGAAAAGGAGGAGAGAGCGGAAAACAAAGAGAATAAGACGCCTACCGCTGTCATCATAATCAGAGCCGAGGTAGTTAAAGCGTTGCAGGTGAAATCTCAACCGCACGCCACAGAATCGCCCGCATTACTGACAAGTGCCAGAATATGTCATGACAGCGCTGTACCTTCCAATCTCCACCATTGATCCGACTTGTAAGGACGAGCCCGGGGCCCTTGGATCGAAGAAGAAGACGACAAGACTAGCGCCTTTCACTCCTAGCCCTCAGATCGCCCCGAACCAGAGAATTTGGGACCGTCAGATTAGAAGAGGAAAAGGACAAATATTCTGAAGGGGATCTCGGCCGTCTGTTCTGATTCTCTTTAATTCATGAGCCTCAGATCATGTTCTTTGAAATCCTGACCCTCCATCTCCCTCAAAATAGATCCTAACCCTTTAGGGGAAGCACCCGGTTCCTATAAATATCTGCATGAAAAACTGTTCAGAAAATGAAAAAAAAAGGGCGGTGACTATAGTGGAAGAACTCTGAAAATTAATTCAGTTCGTTACTCTGCTATTTTTCTTAGCCTTCATAAGAAAAAACTTTTGAAATCAGTTTTCTAGAGTGTTTTCTTGCAAAGGGATTCTTGAATACTGAAACTCTCTATTTTCAGTTCGTTCATTATCCTGTGGTGCTCTCATTTTCAGCTCTTTGTTTTCTTTATTTCCACTCCTATTGTTCAAGCTCAACCTCATTTAAACTCGGTTATTATTTCGACCCGATGGCATTTTAGAAAAGCATCTTTCGTTTCAAGGCGAACCTTAACCTTCCGGTTATCAATCTGCAGTCCTATTACGTTTTGGTTATTCCATACTTAGTTTAGTAGATCCGGCTCCCTACAGGTGAGTGCTCATATTGCCATTTCATTAATTGCTCGTTCTTATTTTACGTATTTCCTTTGTTCTTTTATGTACGTAGTTTTCTCTAAGTTTATATTGCGCTAAAGAATACGAAGAAGGTTACTCTCGGGTTTACTTCTTTGTTAATCAGTCCATCCTTTTTGTTAATCTTTGTTATTTCTGAATGTAAGTCTTCTAGCCTCGAGTAGTGTATAAAAGGTCGGGTAAAATGTAGGTAATGGCAATAAGTCAGGAAAATAGTTAGGCCGAATCACTGGAATAACACAAAAGACAATCAGGTAATACGTCACAAGGTAGGATAAAACCGAACCTTAGATAAATAAATGGAATAAACCAGGTATCAGAGGGTACTGGTAAGGCGACCACATAAGGAGATCGGGAAATTCAGTTTTGTGTCTCCGGTCTAGTCGCAAGTTACTAATGAGTTAAAAGAAGCCTTATTCCGATCCCCGTCATCTTCGAATGCCAAAACCCTTAGTCTTAGGCTTTTACGATGTGTAATTGAAATTAAACTTCGAGAGGTCGGAAAAATCCTTATCCGACTCCCATTAAAATAAAAGAGACCGGAGGAGAGTTCTTATCCTATTTTCAACCAAAATTTTAACAAATATTCAAAAGAGACAGGAGGAGAGTTCTTATCCGGTTCTCAGTCTAAAATTTAAAACAAAATAATTTAAAAGAGGTCGGAAGAGAGTTCTTATCCGATCCTCAAATCTAAAACTTTAATAAATATTAAAGAGATCGGAGGAGAGTTCTTATCCGATTCTCACCTAAAATTTTAACAAATAATTTAAAAGAGGTCGGAGGAGAGTTCTTATCCGATCCTCAAGCTTAAAAATTTTAATAAATATTAAAAGAGATTGGAGGAGAGTTCTTATCCAATTCCCAAAATTGAATACTAATAAAATAGCCCTTCAAACAAAACTAACATACAACAATAACTCACTAAGGTTGTCTCATTTACTTATGTATCTGGGAAATCCGAATTAGTGAAAAATCAAATACTCCTTTTGTCAAAAGGATTAACATTTCCATTCAAGCCCTCCTAACTACCAATTCTAATTTATAAAGAACGCGAAGTTAAATCTGCTTACCCTTATTGAGGGACGAGGTGGGATGCCTAACACCTTCCCAACCCGTTTACGAACCCCGAACCTAGAATCTCTGTTTTGAAGTGGTTTCATTTTAATTTATTTTCACAAATGGTTTTCTTTAATTTCCCGCAAAATTAAAGTGGCGACTCCTCACTCTTTCCCACTTCGGTGAGTGTTCGTTCGGGCGACCGCAAAACACCTTGCGACAGATGGTTGTGAGTGTAAGATTTGGGGGGGAGGGGAGAGTCGTAATAAGGCGCGAGGCGAAATATCATCCACTAGAATTATATAAAATGTACCAAGTAATGCCTAGGAAAGATGGTGGAGTCACAATAGTCTTACTTAAGTACCACCTTCTTAGACAACATTTTCTAGACATGCACTTCATACAATCCTATTAGAATCAAACCATCGGTAAGTATCTTCTTTCCATAACACTACGACGGTACTAAAGATTTATTCCACGAAGGCATAGATAGACAGGAGTCACCACCCAGATAATAACCAAGACATATTTAGTGTTTCTTTTGAGGGTCATGGATGGCAACTTACTACTTATAGAGTTTCCACATCCGTCATTACCATAGCCCAATGTATAGGTTCGAGATAATGGGTACGTAAAGGGAAGGGGGGGAGTCGTAATAAGATGTGAGGTGAAATATCATCCACTAGAATTATATAAAATGCACCAAGTAATGACCAGAAAAGATGGTAGAGTCACAATGGTCTCACTTAAGTACCACCTCCTTAGACAACATTTCCTAGACATGCACTTCATATAATCCTAATAGAATCAATCCACTGGTAAGTACCGTCTTTCCATAACACTATCACAGTACTAAAAATTTATGCCACAAAGGCATAGATAGGTAGGAGTCGCCACTCGGGTAATAACCGTGGCATATTTAGTGTTTCTTCCGAGGGTTATGGATGGCAACTTACTCCTTATAGAGTTTCCACAACCGTCATTACTATAGCCTAATGTCTAGGTTCGGGATAGTGGGTAAGTAAGGGGCAGGTGTTAGGTGTTAGGCACCCCTTACGCCTAGTCTAACCTCGTTAATTCGAGTGCCAGTCCTCTACTAATATTTCTAGAAGTCTTGTTTACTATTCCTCTATTAAACTTTATCCTAAAAATGCAATTATAATCCTACACACGCAAGTAATTCACAAAAGAATTATTGTTTACAAACAGTTTTCATGCACAAGTAATACCAATCTATAGGGTTGCTAATTATTTAAATGATATTTACCGGATGACTAAAATTAATTTACTATTGAGAATTTAATGTACAAAAAAATTCAATTTCAAACAATCCTAAGTTTCTATTTAACTTAATTAATTAAATTTTCACCAAGTTATCCTAAGGATAATTAAACTAAATCAATTATATACATGTGTAATTTATTCTAATATCACATAAGGCCTTAACAATCACAACCTAATAAATATTTCTAACATTGTCGCAGAGGTTTTGCGGTTGTCAGATGATTCTTATTGAAGTGAAAAAGTGAGGAGTTACCACTTTAATTTGAGGAATATTAAAGAAAACCATTTATTGCTTAAAAAAATTTGACCACTTCAAAAATAGAGATTCCGGATTTGGGATCCGTATACGTGTGCAGAAGGTGTTAGGCACTCCACATCATCCCTCAATGAGGGTAAATACACTTAACGATGTGCTTTTTATAACTTAAGACCAATAATATTGGGGTTAAATTATAATATTGGTTCCTGTGGCTTATTAAAGGAACGCTTGGTATCTTACTATTCTGGACTTCCCATGAACACGGGTAAATGGGAAGGCTCCAAAGTGAATCGGGATTGTGTTTGTTGAACTTATTGTAAATATATTAAATTCCTCCCTCCTCGAAATTAGGACTCTAATCCCGAAGAGGTATTATTCAGCTCCTAGAGATTCATATTGAGTGAGGAGGACTCTCGACTCACACATTATTCATCTCGTCGTTGATGCCCAAATAATCGAGGGTGCGACGTGTGTGTAAGGAAATTGGATTAATTCAGGTAAAGACTTTCATTCCTTTCAATTAGGACTCTAATTCAAAAGGGATATGCTAATTATAACCTAGAGAGTTTCCCACATTAATGAGGACTCTCGATTAATGAAGGAAGGTCCCATCTGAAGCAGTAGAAGCATGTAAATTGTTAGATTAGAATATTGAATTCAAAAATTTTCTTCTAGGGTTTCATGCATCATGCAACATTCATTATGTACCTAATTGATTTCAATGTTCAATTGCATATTAAAACACTTTTAATATGTATTAGGATCTATATTTTCCATTTAAGATTTTTGAATTAACAAATTAATTCATTAGAACCCTAGATTAAAAGAATAACATGTGCACTAACCTTTTGATGTACTGTAGATGTAATTGGTACCTTTGGGAAGCACCTAGGACCCCAATTGTTTTCCCTCTAGCTTGTCCACACCAAGATCACCAATGGGCAACCCCTAAACCAGCTTCTCAAGCCTTGCCAACCAATTGTAATTTAGGTTTTTGCCTTTAGAGAGATTGTAGATGTATATAGGATACTAGAAATAATTTCTAGCAATTTTAATTCAAAGAAACTTGGATCATTCTCTTTGAATTGATGAGAGAAGATGAAGAGAGGAGAGAGAGCAATGGGTGGTAGCACACTTGAGAGAAAATAAGAAGAGTGTCTCATTTTTTATTTTCTCATAACATCACATTATATAATTAGGTCATCACTAAAAATCCTTGCCACATGTCATCACTTGATTGCATCTTAATTTTAATTGACCTAATCACATTAAGCTAAGTGTCAAAGCTAGACTTAATCTTGACTTTGATCATCTTGCATGATAGGAAGACAAATGACAAATCATGATGCCATTTGTCACCATCTCATGGTGCCACATGTCACCCTGTGAAATGACCAAATTACCCTTGTGTTGTAATTTTGAGTTCTCAACCCAAAATAATTATTTCTCCTCTTCTAATCAATTTATATAAAATATAAATTAATTAATTAATCTCTATTAATTAATTTCTCATAATTAAATTAATATTTAAACACTTTAAATATAAATTTAACTTATACTATACATTCAATAACCTAGATTTGATTTCAAGCCATGCTAGGGACTTTGTAATCTTATTACAAATCAAACCTATTTAATTAATCAATTAAACTCTTTAATTAATCAATTAAATCACATTTAACTTGGTGATTATCTTGTGTATGTGTGTGACTTACTAGGCTCATCACTAATTGGCAATGAGATATGATATTAACTCTTAATATCATCAGAACTCTTTCTTACCATAAATGATTTCTCTAAATCATTTTAGGCATCTCATAGACCATGGTTGACACCTAGCATAGCATGCCATGGCCACCCAATCAGTAACAAGGAATACCTATGAATAAACCTATAATCATATGTTACCATGCACTAGAATCGCTCTGTTACAAAATCCCAATTCGAGCTGGAGTCATGGTTTATGTCAAACCTCATTTGTATGAATATTATGTTCTCTTTTAACTCCAATTCTTGATTAAAAAGATTTTCTCATCAGAAACTCTTTTCTGATTAAATCTGTCTGTCCTGGCCAAGAACTTGAAACATCAAGAATAATTAAATGAACATAGGACTTTATCCCTATTTACTTAGGGTAACAGATTCCATCTTGATCAACACCTACCTCCATATATAACTAGTAGGAGCCAACACATGCCCATATACCCATACACAATATAAGTATGAAAGCAGTATCAAACTCAAACCACCTATATACAAGATAATTGTGTTATCTCAGGTCTAAAGATTATATGCATTGATATGATATATGACAATGCATTGACAAGAGCTCCATGTACTTGTCATATGCGTCACTGGTTTGGCCTACTTATCATGCATAAGTGCTACCACATCCAAACACATAGAAAGGCGCTACCACATGTCGACACCATATTTTGGCCGATCCACGAAATCAATAGACTTTGAAATCAATCCCCATCACCAAGCCTCCATGTTGTTTAATTCATTTCCGATCTCTCTTCATAAGAATCAGACCAACGCCAAGTCTCTTTGCTAGTTAATCACATTTCCGATCTCTCTTCAAAAGGAATCAAACCAATACTAAGTTTCCATATCCTTTAAATCCTTACCGATCTCTCAAATCAATTACCAAGTTTCCTGGGCGGTCAATCACATTTTTGATCTCTTGTCAAACTAAATCGAACCAACATTAGGTCTTCATGCCATTCGATCCCCCTTTCATAAATATTGTAGATAGTTGTTCAATAAAGTTAAGGTTTTAATCCGGCTTAATGGTGCTTCCGATCTTAGGTGTTCAAATCAGGTTTCCAATTCTAATAATCTTAAGTTCCGTTCAGTGTTTGTTCTCAGTTTAGGTCGATCTCATGCTTACAATGTTTTACCGATCTCTCTTACATAGATTAATAATTGCTTTCAAGTTGTTCTAATATGTTCAGATAATCAGGTGCTTATGCAACTTAGATACTTTCCGATCTCATCAAGTCATGGAACAAAAGAAAGAACTTCATTTCATTTCAAAATAAAAATACAAGTCATTCGGCTAGAGGATCACCCCCAGCCTGTTCTACATTTTGTTCCCCCTCTCTATCACCCTCAGTCTCCTCCTCGCTATCCTCTTCGTCTTGGGGAGCCAGGTCCACCATCCAGGAAAAGTCCTCCTCGGGATAACGCTTCTTGAGCTAGGCCAAAAGGTCCCCGTGGGCGTTCACATAAGCACCGGCCTCCCTCGTCACTGCCTCTTCTTCTTTCACTCTAAGTTCTGCAGTGAGGCGAGCGACATCAGCAGCTCGGAGCGCCCGAGCTTCTTCGAGAACATGAGCCTGCTCGGCCAATTTATCTTCATAGAATTTCATCCGCCCCTCAATTTCAGCTATATATTCTCGGGCGGATGAAAGTTGAGCTCGGGCGGAAGCCGCCTCCTGGCCCATCTTCTGGATCTCCTGTTTCAGATGATGGGCCATTTCCCAGACGATATGTTGGTTCACCAAACTCTCCATGCTTAGGCTCATAGTCTGGGTTAGGATATCGTCGAAACTGTTCGGAGTTAGCCTATTTCGATCTTCCTGAAGGCAGATGGAGGCCCCTAAAACCTTAGCCAAACCCGAATTCTCTCGAACAGTTTGGTTCTTCTCCAGGGAGTGGATCAGGACTTGAGCGCTGCGGGAGAGGGTCCTCGAGATAGGTTGGGAGGGACCCCCTTCCGCACTCGAAGCAACGGGTGGAGGTGGTGGCGGCTCTTCATGTCGCGGAGGAGACCGAACCACTTCTACTTCAGGGATCGGCAGTCCCGAGGGTCGAGATAAGCCTCCCTGTGTCTCCCCTGGATTGTGCCGTGGCGTCTGAGAGGCCTCGGCCTGCTTCATCTCCCGCACTTTCCTGGAGACCTCTCTCTTCCGCTTTCGGCTCTCCTTGGAAGCCTCGCCGCTCGCTATGCCTGCACAAAGAAAAGTCAATGAGTTCGCTAAGGGCCAAAGATCAGAGATATAGAAAGTACCAAGGCCGAGAGTCAAGCCCGCGTTCTTCGCGTGTCGATTGCATTGTCCAATGATGCAGTTCGGCCATCACCGCATCTAAACAGGAAAACTTCTGAGTGGCCGCCTGATCTTTCAACTCCATCACCATTATGCCCTCTTCCCTATTTAGGGTGATGCGCTTCGGAAGTAATGGGCCCTGATGCAGCCAGCTACACTAGAAACCCTCAAAACCGTTCAGAGCCTTGCTCCTCAGAATAAAAAAGCGATTCTTCTAATTCTTCAGGGAGGAGGGCAGATCGGTAAAGAGCCCGCAATATGGCTTCGCCTAGAAGAACCAATACTCGTCGTCCTTTCGACGAGTTAGCCTATGTAGCTCGGCAAACACTTTCGCTGTAGGACTGAGTCTCTTAGCTCGGCAGAGGCCTCAGAAGGCTACCAGGATCCGCCACGAGTTCGGATGTACTTGAGCTACACATACTTGGTGGAATTTCAGAACTTCCTTGAAGAAGTCATCGAGAGGAAACCGCAGCCCGGCTTTTAATTGTTCTTCGTATATCATGATCATATCATTTTCTTCGAAGAAATGATCGGCTCGGAGATCGCCATGGCATCTGATAAGCTCGTATGAGTCGGTCCGAAAGTTATATTCTTGGCTAAACGATTGCAGATCGGTTTCTTGAAGGATTGACAGTAGCTCGTCTACAGGAAGGCTTTCTCTCCCTGAGGTATGCATTCGTCTCGGGGGTGCCACTTGACCACGGGCTGGAACAGAGGATGTAGGAGGTTCGAATCGCACACTTGGTCCGACCACCTCAACTTCATCTGATGACCATGAGACGTGAACGGAAGGGGGGCTCGTCGCTCTCTGACCCTCGGCACCGCTCATTTTTAAAGAAAAGAGAAAATTTAAACTAAAAGAAAGATCAAAACCCTTACCGGAGTGTGATCGGTGTCGGAAGAACTTGAAAAAACAAGAGAATTTTGGAATTGCTCGCGAAATGCTGAAAGTGACATAAGGGAGCAACTGGCTGACCCATCCCCTATTTATACCCGTTTGAGCATTTAATGCTCACAGTGTCTCAAGCGGCGCATCGGTTAGCGAGATTCGCCAGCTTTTTCTGACACGTCTCACGAATATTCTGAAAACTCTATAATTAAATAAGGGGAGATCGGCTAGTTAAAGACCGACAGATTAAGGTAGTTATTTAGAATTACAGATCGGCTAAGGGCTATTCAGTTAGGAATCGGATCGGATAAACACATCAGAGATCGGAAAATAACCAATACAATAATAATAAAATGATAATTATCAAAATAAAATTTCATTTCCAAAAGGTCAGATTACATCATTTGGGCGATCTCAAGAGATCGGGTTACATTTCCAAAAGGTCAGATTACATCATTTGGGCGATCTCTAGAGATCGGATTACATTAAAAGTCAGATTATATCATTTGGGCGATCTTTAGAGATCGACAGTGCATCCTATCTAGTAAAGGCCTATGTCAAAGCCTAGTCTCGTGGCTGAATCAAAAGAGGTGTTTGATTAGGAGACCGGCCATCGACATCGGATAGATGTATAGCTCAGATGGCGGGACTATGACTCTCATGAGGATAAGAGAGGTCATCGTCAATGTTATCGCTCGGAACCGAGCCGCTGTCGGGACACCCAATGTGGTGAGAAGCCAAATGAACTTCGAAGGGCAGTCACCAATAATAGGAGGGAAATTAGCAGTCTTCTCGCCCGAAATCAGTTCGCCGATTATATCGGTCGACCGACTCGAGATTGACACGATCGATATTCTCGATCTGGATCGGTAAATTAGTCCGGTTCTCTCACTGTCATCAAATATGGCCATCGTAGTTTTCCGATCACTAGGGTCATAAACTTTCAGTCGATAAATAAAGTAAACAGTCGGAAAAAGATCAAAAGCAGCTGCCATGGCCGGGATCGTTGCCGGAGCGGCTAGAACAGGAAAAGTGAGAAGCGGGAGGAGAAAATGAAATGCAGAAGAATGTCTCGTTGAAGGTATATATATAGAGAAGGTATGAGCATTTATTGCTAGCAGAAAACGAAGCGGACTCCTTGGAAACCGAAGGAATAAATGCTTTGACTGAACCGGCCCGGATAAAACTCTGGAGTGGGAGAGATCATGAGAGGGGGCCCGGCATGAGAGATCGGAAAAGGATCATATTAGAAAGATCGGAAGGGAGGGGAGATCGGAAAGCAAAGAGAATAAGACAACTTTCAATAACTGTCGTCATAATCAGAGCCGAGATAGTTAAAGCGTTGCAGACGAGATCAAATCTCCACCGTACGCCTCATTTGCAGAATTGCCCACATTACTGACAAGCGTCAGGATGTGTCGTGGCAGTCTTGTACATCTCAATCTCCACCGTTGATCTTACTTGTAAGGACAAGTCCGGAGCCCTTGGATCAAAGAAGAAGACGACAAGACCGGCGCTTTTTATTCCCAGCCCTCGGATCGCCCTCGACAAGAAAATTTTGAGCCGTCAAATTAGAAGAGAGAAAGGACAAATATTATGAAAAGGATCTCAATCGTTCATTTTGATTCTCTTTGATTCCCAAGCATCAGATCATGTCCTTTAAAATCCAAACTTTCCATATTCCTCAAAGAAAATCCTGACCCTTCATTGGGAGCACCCATTCCCTATAAATACCTGCATGAAAACAGTAGAAGAAGGAGAACAAAAAAAAGGGTGTTGATTATAGTGAAAAGGCTCTGAAAATTGATTCAGTTTTGCTACTCTGCTATTTTTAAGTTTTCAAAATAGAAAAAACTTCAAAAACCAGTTTTCTAAAGTATTTTCTTTGAAGGAGTGTTGGACACTGAAACCCTTTATTTTCAGTTTGTTCATTGCTCTGCTATACCCTCTCTTAGTTTCAGTTCTGTTTTCATCATCTTTATATCCACTCTTGTTTTACAAGCTCAATCTCATTCAAGCCCGGTTATTGTCATTTTGGTCCGACTGCATTTCAACTTGGCGCTCTTCATTACAAAGCAAGCATTAGTCCCCAGACTATTAGCACGCAGCTTTACTATATTTGTGACTCCATAGTTAGTTCGATAGATCCAACTCCCTACAGGTAAGTGTTTGAACCGTTGCTTCACCAAGTGCTCGTTTTTTATATTTATTTTCTTTGTTTTCATACTCGTAATTTTCGTTAAGTTTATGTTATGTTAAAAACCCCACGAAGGTGGTTATCCTCCTGAGTTTCCTTTTTGTTCATCCGCACATGTCATTTACCTTTTTCTTAGCCTTTATTACCTTCAAATGCGAGTGTTTTGGTCCCGAGTAACGTATAGGTAGTTTGGTGAAATGTTGATAGCTGTATCTTAACACGAAAGTTTCTTCAAAATAATAAAAGTTTGGATAATAAATCAAGGAGAATTATGAAGTTGAACCACCAGACTAGCTCAGAAGATAACTGGGCATAGTGGGGGACTGAAGTAAGGTTGGATCCCAGACTAGCAAACAAAAGAGATCGAATATTGCATGTCGAAGGGTACTGGTAAGGTGATCACATAGGAGATCGGTAAAATTCAGTCTAGCATCCTTTCCTTAGTTATAAGGTACCAATGGGATAAGAGAAAGCCTTGTTCGGGTCCCCGGCGTCTTTGAATGCCAAAACCCTTAGTCTTAGGTTCTTATGATATGAACTGTAATCAAATTTTAAGAGGTCGAAAAAGTCCTTACCCGACTCTCATTCAAATAAAAGAAGATCGGAGGAGAGTTCTTATCCGAGTCTCAATCCCAATTGTAATCAAATATTTAAAGAGATCGGAGGAGAGTTCTTATCCGATTCTCAATCAAAAATTTTAATAAACATCTAAAAGAGATCGGAGGAGAGTTCTTATCTGAGTCTCAATCCCAATTGTAATCAAATATTTAAAAGAGATCGGAGGAGAGTTCTTATCCGATTCTCAATAAAAAATTTTAATAAACATCTAAAAGAGATCGGAGAAAAGTTCTTATCCGAGTCTCAATCCCAATTGTGATCAAATGTTTAAAGAGATCGGAGGAGAGTTCTTATCCGATTCTCAATCAAAAATTTTAATAAACATCTAAAAGAGATCGGAGAAGAGTTCTTATCCGATTCTCAATCCCAATTGTAATTAAATATCTAAAAGAGATCGGAGGAGAGTTCTTATCCACTTCTCAATCAAAAATTTTAATAAACACCTAAAAGAGATCGAAGGAGAGTTCTTATCCGATTCTCATATCAAATTTTAATAAATATACAGAGATCGGAGGAGAGTTCTTATCCGATTCTCAAATCAAATTTTAATAAATACGCAAAGTAATCCCACAAACGAAAACCGCTACGCAACATCAATTCACTAAGGTCGTCTCATTTACTTATGTATCTGGGTAACCCGAAACTAGTGAAAAATTAAATATTCCCTTTTATCAAAGGGATTAACATCTTTATCCTAACCCAACCCCCCTAACTATCGATTTTAATTCATAAAGATCATAATGTTAAATCTGCTTGCCCTCATAGAGGGACGAGGCGGGGTGCCTAACACCTTCCCCGCCCGTATACGGATCCCAAACCTAGAATCTCTGTTTTCGAAGTGGTTTCATTCTAATTTATTTTCACAAATGGTTTCTTTAATTTCCCTCAAAATTAAAGTGGCGACTCCTCACTCTTTCCCACTTCAGTGAGTGTTCATCCAGGTGACCGCAAAATACCTTGCGACACCACATTATCAGAGAAATAGTTGGACGAGGCAATGTAGCCTTGCAGAAAATAGCATCAGCTGAAAATCCAGCTGATCCATTCACTAAGCCTATGTCACAGACTCAGCTAGACTGACATCTTGAGAAGATGGGTCTAAGATATTGTAATGAATGGCTCTAGTGCTAGTGGGAGATTGTTAGTAGTATGCCCTATAGCATATCATTTAGTATGTATCTTGTACATATTTTTATTAATAAAAGGCATTTCCACTTTTCCGTTTACATAAGATATTTATGTGTAATAGAAAATGTCCATTGATATTTTGTTAGAAATTCTATTCTTAAGTTGTTAAGAATATGAGTGACAGTATTTCTAGTATAAAGTATCATAAATAGGTTCACAATCGAGGATACTTCATAATAAGGACATGACTTATCCAGAAAGATTGTATTCATGTTTGTTCCCAAGTTATTTATATGAGGTATAAATAAGATGGAATGGTGAGTCTCATGCCATATGACAAACATGATAGGCACTTATAAATGATAAGTAGGCCGAACCAGTGATACTTATGACAAGCACATAGAGTTTACTCTTGTCAATGTTTTGTCATAAATCATATCAGTGCATATAATCTTTAGACCTGAGATAGCACAGTTATCTTGTAAATAGGTAGTTTGAGGTTGATACTGCTTTCATACTTGTACTGTGTATGGGTATATGGGCATATGTTGGCTCCTACTAGTTATATATGGAGGTAGGTGTTGATCAAGATGGAATCTATTCCTCAAAGTAAATAGAGATAAAATCCTATGTTCATTTAATTGTTCTTAATGTTTCAAGTTCCTGGCCAGGACATATAGATTTAATCAGAAAAGAGTTTCTAATGAGAAAATCTTTTTAATCAAGAACTGGAATTAAAAAAGAACATAATATTCATAGCAAATAGAGTTTGACATAAACTATGACTCCAGCTTGAGTTGGGATTTTGTAACAGAGAGATTCTAGTGCATGGTAACATATGATTATAGGTTCATTTAAGGTAAACCTTATTACTAATTGGGTGGCCATGGCATGCTATGCTAGGTATTAACCATGGTCTATGAGGTGCATAAAATGATTTAGAGAAATCATTTATGGTAAGAAAGAGTTCTGATGATATTAAGAGTTGATATCATATCTCATTTTCCAATTAGTGATGAGCCTAGTAAGTTACACACATACACAAGTTATCACCCAATTAAATATGATTTAATTAATTAATTAAAGAGTTTAATTGATTAATTAAATAGGTTTGGTTTGCAATTAGATTGCAAAGTCCCTAGCATGACTTGAAATCAAATCTAGATTATTGGATGTATAGTATAAGTTAAATTTATATTTAAAGTGTTTAAATATGAATTTAATTAATGAGAAATTAATTAATAGAGATTAATTAATTAATTTATATTTGATATAAATTGATTAGAAGAAGAGAAATAATTATTTTGGGTTAAGAACTCAAAATTAAGACACAGGGGCATTTTGGTCATTTCACAGGGTGACATTTGGCACCATGAGATGGTGACACATGGCATTACACATAAGCTTGCCAAATATATTTTAATCATGTAAGATGATTAAAATTAAGATTAAATATAGGTTTGACACTTGGCACAATGTGATTGGGTCAATTAAACCTAGAACCAATCAGAAGGTGACATGTGGCAAGGGTTTAATGTGTTGACCTAGCTATATAAGTGTTGTTATGAAAAGAAAATAACACAACCAGCAGCCTCTTTCTTTGGTGCCGCCACCCAAGAAGGTTTCTCTCTTCTTCATCTTCTTCTCTCATCTTTCCAAGAGATTAACAAACAATCTCTTGAATTAAAAATACTAGAAATTATTTCTAGTGTCCTGTTTACATCTTTAATCTCTTAAAAGACAGAACTTGATTTTCTAAATAATAGAAAAAGTTTTAGAAGCTGTTCAAGGGCTGCCATAGGTGTTCTTGGTGTGGACAAGCTAGAGGGACAACATCTGGTGTCCTGAAACGCATCTCAAAGGCGCAAATACATTGCAGTGCATCAAGAGGTTAGTATGTTTGTTCTTGATTTAATCTAGGGTTCTAAAATTAATCTGATTAATTTTAAAATCTTAAATGGCAAATACAGATCCAAAAACATATTAAAAGAGTTTTAATATGTTGTTTATCATTGAAATAAATCTTGCATGATGCATGTGACTCTAGGTGAAAATTCTTGAATTCAATGGTATAAACTTGTGTTTTTCACGCTTCTGTTTCTTTATAAACTGAGTTTGAGTATATAGAACTCTGGACGCCAATAATATTTGCGTCCCACGTCCCGTCTCTTTACAAGGATTCGGGGTGTGTGGAGGTCTGCATGCCATTGATAATGGCATCCCAACACCTGCACGCCATTTATAATGGCATCCCAACAGCCTCTCTGCAATTCGTTGCTGACGTGACCACCACCTGCAGAGATTCGGAGCTGCCGCAATAGCGTCCCACCTCAGGACGCCATTCAAAATGGCGTCCCGTCTATTTCTCACCCCGTTTTGGTAAAATCTATAATATATACCTTGTCTGGATAAAATTTGTACCTTCACTACCCTAATACGGTAAATTCCCCCGTCAATGTCCTCATTGTATGTTCATTCAGCAAACTTCCTTCTTCTTCTTCTTCTTCATTAGTCGGCAAAAAACTAAAAATTGTGTGATCTATGCAGGGATATTTGTGCGATCACGAGAGCTTGGTGAAGGCAATAAAGCAAGTAGATGTAGTGATCTCCACAGTAGGTCAAGGTCAAATACCTGATCAAGTGAAGATCATGGCTGCCATTAAAGAAGCTGGGAACATTAAGGTATGCTCCCTTTCAGAATTTTTTTTTTTATATCTTTTTCCTCCTGCCTGTCTAGTGGCTTCTGTTTTGAAAAATTCCTCTGCTTTCTAGAGATTCCTTCCCTCAGAGTTCGGAAATGATGTGGATCATGTCCACGCTGTTGAGCCAGTAAAATCAGCATTTGACGATAGGGTTAAAATCCGACGAGCTATTGAGGCTGCGGGAATTCCATACACCTATGTGGTTTCCAACGTTTTTGCTGGGTATTTGCTTCCGAGTTTCAACCAGATTGGAGCGACAGCTCCTACAAGAGATAAAGTTGTCATCTTGGGTGATGGAAATCCCAAAGGTAAAAAAATGAACACTGAATTTCGGTTGTGATTAATTAGCCTGATATGAATTTTCTAAGGAAAAATCATAGTTGGTTCCTTCTTTAATTTGATCTGCAGCAATTTATTGTAATCTCAAGATACAGTATATTACAATATACTAGACGTGTAAATTTAATATATATGCATAATTATATAATTATATAATATAAGAAAAGAGAAGAATAATAATATAGAATTTATGTCTACAGGCAATATAAGAGAAAAAACTTCATGAGCAAGAAACAATCATCAAGAACTCTCAAACTCAAAATTTAGTGTATTTCTTGATTATCTCATAACTCTACTAAAAAATTTAGACTTATTGGCCCGTGCCCTCCAGTATCACTACAGATCTTACTTTTTATTCCAATTAGATAAAAAAGTGAAATTTTAGAGTCGAATCACAATTTGAATCCAAAAAAAATATATCTAAAATTCAAATCACATAAAAATAACACACGCACACAAATTTATAATATATCAAATCTAGATAAAATTTAATAAAAATATATTGAATCTAATAAAAACTGATGAGCTATTTACGCTACAAGATTGGCGTAAAAGTTTCCTTTTTATCTGCAAACTTCTCCACTATCCGAAGTTAATAAAGCAGAAGGAGCTCAGCCCACTAATCTACAAAGAGTGAGTTTTACCTAGAAAAAATATGAGAGGTAGGTAAATCATGTGAGTCAACAAACATCATTAATGATTGTTTATTTTAAAGGAACATTGACAAATGATTTAATATCTAAAATTAAATACAATAAAATTCAATGGAAATTACTTTTCCAGAAAGACTATTTCATTAATTGTAAATACAATATACTAATGAAATGCAAATCAATATAATATATTTTTGTATAAAAAAATTATTCATTTATAAAAAAATATTAAAAATAATTTGACGATTTTGACTGAGTTGATATAGCATAGTATGATGTGTAAAACTTGTACTTGGCCAAACGGTGGGAAGTACCCTCCATTTAGTGGCTCAACATTATGCAACACTTCATTTTTTGAAGCCTTTCTACAAATCCAAATCGCCTATTTGGAGAGGGAGCCACCGATAAAAAACACATCGTGACTACTTAAAGGAGAAATTAAGGAGAAGAAAGGATGGAGAAAAGGAAATAAGGTAAAAGAAAAAATGAGGAGAGCATTGAAAACTACTTAACTTTTTTTTTTTCTTTTTCTCGAAAGATAATTGTAAGATTCATTAATTACTAGCCAGAGGCCCTTAGCTATACTAGTAATAAAAGTAGCAACAACACCTCAAACTCTACCTAAAAGAGAGGTCCAAACCCATAACAAGATAAACTCTAACAAAGAATGGATCTAGACCTGACCCCATGCTCACGAGTTGGTAGAAATTCTCACTGTGTAGAAGAGAAAGCGCCAGAGGAGCTCGGTGTTGAACCATGGCAACCTCAGCATAAACAACAATCTAACACCAGTACGTTGGGGAAGAAGGAAACTGATTGAGGGCACCATTAGAGAGTTGAAAATGATTAGAGATGCCTTAAAAGAAGGTCCCTTACATAATGATAACCCCAAAAACATAGGGAGGAAAAGTTGGAAGCCCATATGATCCGGAGATGCCTTGCCATGGATATGTTATCGGTGCTAATGGTGGAGGAAAAACAGAGCTCTCATATTGGCTAGCAAGCACCCAAAGGCGTCAGTAAGCACCCTGAGATGTTTCCTTCTTGTAATGCCCTCAAAATTTTTAAAATTTATTTATAATAAAAAATTTATTATTTTAATGTTATTTTCTTTTAAACATATTTTATGAAAGTATTTAAGATTTAATATTATATAAAGTATTAAAGTATTGGTGTTATTAAATGAGATTTTTTTATTTTAAAATATTATTGTTATTATTATTGTTGTTTTTATTTAAAATTTGATTTAAACTAATTAAAGTACTTTTTGGACCCTATTGAAAAGAATTTGGGGACCTAATTGAAAAACTTACACAACTTTAGAGCTTTATAGGTAATTAAAAGTGTAAAAAAAAAAAAAACAAACCAGCAGCTTTTTCTCTCTACCTCTCTCTTTCTCTTCTCTCTTTCCCATCACCCTTCTTTCTCCCTCTCTTCTTCTTTTAGCCAACGAGCCTCCAGCCATTGACGACGGCCGACGAGGAGCCCCACCACCTAGGCCATGTCAGCAAGCTGTCTGTTGGTTGGAGCAGAACTAGTAACGACGCAAATGGAGGGATTTTCTTCTCCAACGCCCAAGTAGAGGAGGGAAATTTCAGGCATGATTCTGGCTTCATCCGAAATCCGATTAGGACTTTTTTGGTGGTGTTGGAAAGCTTATTTTATAAGCTTTCTTTTGGGACCAATTTCGCATCATTTGGTGGCTGGATGAGTGAGAACAAGGGGAGAGAAGTTTCGAGTTTTCATGACTTTCTGGCTAGATCTTGACCAACCGGCGATAAGTTTGGATGATCGGACTTGGGGATCATGATTTACACTCCTTAAGCTTCATTTTGACGTTAATTACACCTTGATTGGAGATCGAATGGAGAAGATGTTCATCGGACGGCCTAAATTAAATCGGCTGATATTGGGCAATCAAAGTAGAGTTTTGATAAACCGTCAGCGAATCTGTCACTAGCAGCTCATAGGTATCCTAGATATACACTCGAATCAATGATAGCTCACTAGCGCTCAGGATCGAGTTTCCGGCCTGATTCTAATGCCCGATGGTCCGTCTCGGAACATAGTCAATATTACAATGGATTCTAGCATTTTCAAAAGTTCTAAACACATTCAAGATAGCAGAATTTGCTAAGGTAGTCCTTAACTTAAGTTGTGTAATTTGTACCTTGATTAAGTTAGCTGGTTAAATCTGTGAAATACTCTTAGCTTAGTAAAATGACTTTAATTAATATAAGAACGATGTGGAAGACCTCCGAGAATAGAATACTTTTATATATTTTTTTGAAGTGTTAAAAATAATTATTAGACTGTAGTAGAGTTAGGGATCCGAGCTGTAGTTTGGAAGATTGAATATAGATTAGGTTTCCTGTAGGCCCTAAATGGGCATTATAATTGTTGTTGTGGGCCTGAGACCCTGTGCGTTGTTATTGTTACGTTTTCTTGTAGTGAGGTTAAGTCCAGTTATAGGGGAAATTCTACTAAAATTTCAGTAAAACTTTAAAAATTATTCATGCTTCTTCAATTAAATTAATTGATTAATTTTGTCAGTAAATTAATAGAGATCATTGTGTCTGTATAGGTTATCGGTACCGGCTAACTTTTATTCTCTCCAGCTGGATCAGTTGCAATTGGGTCGATCAGTCTGTGAGTTAAATATTGATTATTTTGTAATTTCAATATTAATTATACATTTGTCATGCTTATACATTTTATAAATATTTAATTATGCTCACAAATAGTTAATATATTAGTGGTATTTTGGTCACTACATATTTAATTGTTGTTATTTGTTTGTGAATGTTATAATTTAGAATTAGGTGTGTTATTATTATTATATGGTATACGTGGATATGGATTGAACTGGTAATCGCAGCTTGAGTTAGTCTCGCTGGAACTCAGTCCTTATAAATATGGAAAGTTGGGATGAGGCACGGCTTGAGTTGATCTCACTGGCTCATGCATTTGAATTTAAATGAAAGTTCGGCTTAAGTTGAACTCACTAGCAGAATTTGAATTAAGAGAGTTATATAAGAGATCAATTCTCATATATATATATATATATATATATATATATATATATATATATATATATATATATATATATATATATATATATATATTAAACAATGACTCACAAGATCCTCTGCATGCAATAATCATAGGATGGCTCCATAAGATTCTGTGCATGCAATAATCACAAGGCAAAACGCAACAGAAAATAGAACCATTGAAGCTACTGCAGCCACCACAGTAAGTCCCTCTTCGATTTTAGCCGGCTGCACTACAAAATTTCCAAAAACTATCTACGATCCCACTCAGGTGGAGAGGGAATTCACAATACGGGCGAGAGAAAGGACGGCCTTCCCCACCCGATGGGACACAAAAAGGCGGCTTGATGCGGCACAAGGAAGGGCCTGAAAGCCTAGAGAAATAGGGGAAAAAAGAAAAAACTGTTCTCTCTCTTAGGTTATTTGTTGCTGTTTGATGGGTTTTAACTGCTTGACATGATTGCATAACTAAATAAATAATCATAGTATTTTCAATAACCAAAACAGACAAAACATATCATTAAAAATAATGTCACTAAAAATAGAAAAAATTGAGGATGTTACATGATAAATCTGAAATTTAGTTATGCCAAAATAATTGAATACTTTAAGTTGAGAAAAATAAATTGAATATAAGAATTCTATGATTATTAAACATGAAGCACAAAATTTAATCAATAATTAATAAGGATTATTTTTTAAAAAATTTTCACTTAGTTTCTTTTAAACAATTTCACTAAAAAATATTTGAAAATTATAATTACAATAAATTTTGACATTCAAAAGAAGAATTGATAAATTTAATATGAAGAATTGATAAATTTAATATTTTAAAAACAAAGTAAAACTTCAAAAATCTTTTAAGACTTTTATCAAAACTATATGTACTATCTACTTTATTTTTTTAATTGACATTTAGTGATAATTTTATTTATTATTTATTTTTTATTGTACAATATATACATGAACGGAGAGAGAGTAGAGCCAAGGGGGCATTGGGCTCCCCTGAAATTTTAAAAATTTTTAGGGGTATAGTGATAATTTTTTAAAAATAAATATTTTGTAGAATAATTTACACTTTAGTACTTAATATTTTGTGAAGTATACAATTCAATCCATATATTTTTAAAATCAAATAAATTAGTTTCTCACTTTATAATCCATCAACAAAATAATTTATACTATATCGTAAAATAAGGTTTTAATTCAAGGACAGAATTACTTGGAGATAAGGGGCTCCCCCCACCCCCCCGGGCCAACAAGTTTCTAAAATTAAAAAATTACCCATAAATTTAATGTATTTTTTTTTCAAAAATAAAATTACTATTTACCCTCTACAATTTTTAAAATTAAAATTTTAGTATATTTTTAACACAATTATTGTTTGTCCCTCCAATATTTTTATCTTTGTGTAAATTCCATTCATAGTTTAATTTTGATATCTTAATATTTTATATTTTTATTTTAGTCCCTATATTTTTATAAAAATTTCATTTGTTTCTTATTAATATTTATTCATTTCCCTCAAATGATAAATTTCTAGTTCCGTCTCTATTTCAATTGAATTAATTAAATTTTTATCATTTTAATGAAACCGATAAATTAATCGTTGTATTCTCAACAACAAATAAGGTAATTTCTCTGTCACGACCCAACCTATGGGCCGGACCGGCACTAGGACCTGGGCCAGCCTAAAGCCCCCGAGGCCCGTAGTAAGCCTAACTGTTCATTAACCCAACTCTAAGGCCCATTTGGGCCCAATTTCAAGAAACCAAACGGACAGAGTCCGGCCATAAAATGGACTTTCCAACGGGGAGTTCTCGACTCATCCGACCTATAAACATAATAAATACTCAATTGGGGAGCTCAGCTCACCCTCCACATACTCATATCCTCATAAAGATAAATGGGAGCTCAGCTCCCTCATCCAATCCATCAAACATACATATCATTATACGTTTACAGGTCCAACATGATAATAATATTACAGACCATAATCAAATAAATACTTCTAACACATGCGGAAATTCTAGGAGTAAATAAAATTACACAAATATTGATAAATAACCTGCGAAGGAGAAAAGCAGGTTAACCAATAATAAAATCCTCCTCTTTGAAAAAATATTGAACAGAGTGAGCGTTCGACTCGAGAGAGTAAAATATCAATTTTAACCATAATCTCTATAACTATCTAAAACTAATGCAACTGTGGAATGAAATGCAACATCAGAATAAATTCACATCATAGCATCAAAAGGTAATTTGGAGCACTCACGCACCTGTAGCATCAATCATAATATATGGGAGCCGATCCCTATCTGACTCTCTTAAATCCAACTCGTGCCAAGAACTCATTTCGGACTTCCACTTAATAACCAAATCGAGGGTCCCAGTGAAGAACTCAAGCCGTGACTACCCCTCGAAGGATCGGGTCCCGAAGAACTCAAGCCGTGACTACCCGTCCTATCCATAGTCCACACCACATCACACGCACGCCAACGCACGCTGCGCTCCAAATTACCACAACAACATCATGGCACTTTAACAGATTATCAATGCATCATAAATCATGCCTAGAGTTTAACTACATAAATATATGCATATAAGTGATGCATGGGCAGTGAACATATAATAATATCGAAATTACAATTAAAATTAATATTTTACTCACGGACTTGGACGACAATCACTTTGTGGCGGTGGGCGGAGGAAGGAGGTCAGCTCACTGACAATTTTATTACAATCATTTAATAAATTTGACTCAATACAAACAAAGAAAAAGACCAATACGTCCTAAGTCGTGCCGAAAATCCGGCAGAGTTTCCCCTATACCTAGGACCTACCCAACCTGCAAAAGGGCTCAAAACACACTTCTATATTCACAGTCCATATGTCCACAGCTCAATCATATCACACAGCCCCTCCTGGGCCCATCAAATCAATCATCCATCACAGTATGTAATATTTTAATTTAATCATTATAATTGACTATTTTTGCAAAAACTGCCCAAATAAGCTCTAAAAATTCTAAAACTTTGCCCCGCGGTCCTTAGCAATATTACTAAGCTATTGCAAAAAGAATCATAATTTTCTAAGCTACCACGAATATTTTATGGATTTTTAATCCTATTTAAGCACTAGAAAATTACGAAAAAACAAGGTTCGGGTTTACCTTTGCCGATTCCGACTTCGGGAACGTGCTCAGGATGCCTAACAATGGTGGGGTAGCCAAAATCTCGATCAAATTCGGAGACTTTTCCGGTAGCTGGTCTGTCTGGCCGGAAATTCACAAATCCGGACAATTGTCGAATTTCTGCGAATTGAGGATACCTACACGAAGCCCAATAATAATATATAGAAAAATCAGGGGTGTTACATTCTTCCCCTTACGTAAAAATTCGTCCTCGAATTTTACACAAGGCAGAATAAAGTACATGATTACACATTGAACAGATAAGGGTACTTGCTACGCATGTCCCGTTCTGACTCCCAGGTGCACTCTTCCACTGACTGGCTCCTCCACAAAACCTTAACCATAGGGATCTGTTTTGATCTTAGCTGTCTCACTTGATAGTACACTATGGCTACAGGTTGCTCCTCAAATGTCAAGTTCTCTTTTAGCTCTATTACATCTGGTTGTAGTACATGAGAAGGATTTGGAATGTATTTCCTGAGCATGGAGATGTGAAACACGGGATGAACATGAGAAAGGTTGGGTGGTAGCTCCAACCGGTAGGCAACTGCTCCAACTCTATCAGTAACCTCAAAAGGTCCAATATACGGAGGTGCCAACTTGCCCTTCTTTCCAAATCTCATGACTCCCTTCATCGGAGAAACCTTCAGGAATACATAGTCGCCTACTGCAAACTCCATATCCCTCCGTCTGGGGTCTTCATAACTCTTCTGCCTACTGAAAGCTGTTTTCAATCGTTTCCTGATTAAAGGAACTATCTCTGAAGTGTACTGCACTAGGTCTACATCATGCACCTTCGCTTCTCCCATTTCTGTCCAACACAGAGGAGACCTACACTTTCTTCCATATAGTGCCTCATAGGGTACCATCCCTATGCTGGAATGGTAACTGTTGTTGTAGGCAAACTCCACCAAAGCTAGCTGATCATCCCATTGACCTCCAAAATCCAAAACACTCATGCGAAGCATGTCTTCCAGTGTTTGGATTGTCCTTTCGTCCGTCGTCTGCGAGGGTGGAAAGCCGTACTGAAGTTCAACTGTGTGCCAAGTGCCTCCTGCAACTTTCTCCAAAATCGAGAAGTGAACTGGGGCCCTCTGTCAGATATTATGGAAGCTGGAACTCCATGCAATCTGACGATTTCTCAAATATAGAGTCGGGCGTACTGTGCAACAGAATATGTAGTCTTCACAGGCAAGAAATGAGCTGATTGGTTAGGCGGTCTACAATTACCCATATCGAATCATATCCTCGCGTGGTACGAGGCAACCCAGTCACAAAATCTATAGAAATCATTTCCCACTTCCATTCTGGGATAGGGAGCTCTTGCAACTTCCCCGATACGGTGTTCAAACTTCTCCTTCTGACAAGTCAAGCAGTTGGACACAATTTCTGCTATGTCTCTCTTCATGCCATTCCACCAATAGCTATGTTTCACATCATGGTACATCTTGGTGGAACCTGGGTGGACATTATGCAGTTGTATAGTGTGCCTCTCGCATGATTTCATCTCCGAGATTGTCCACATCGGGCACACATATCCTAGAACCTTGCACTAGGGCACCATCATTGGCAAATCCAAACTCACCACCTTCACCTTCTTTGTACTCTTTCTATGATCTTCATTAATTGTTGGTCTCTGTCTTTGGGAAACTCTAACTCATCCTGCAAGTCCGGCCTCACCAAAAATGAGCCAACAATACCCCTTCATCCGAAAGATCTAGGATTAAACCTTGATCCATCAACTTATATACTTCTGAATCAACGGTCTCTTCTCACTGTGAAATGTGCGCCAAACCGCGTAAGATTTTACGCTTAAAGCATCTGCTACTACATTGGCCTTCCTGTGGTGGTACCGATGGTGCAATCATAGTCTTCGTAAGCTCCATCCATCTCCTCTGCCTCAAGTTTAAATCCCTCTGTTGGAAGATGTACTTCAAACTCTTATGGTCGGTGTATATCTCGCACACTTCACCACACAGTAGTGTCTCCATTTTTAGTGCAAAGACTACAACCGCCATTTCCAAATCATGGGTGGGATAGTTACGCTCATGCCTCTTCACCGCCTTGAAGCATAAGCCACTACTTTTCCATTCGCATCAAAACACACCCTAGGCCAACTCGAGGCGTCACAAGACACCTGTATCCTTCACCGCTCATAGGTAGTGTTAACACAGGGGCAGTGGTTAGACACTCCTTATCCTCGTCATTATAACTGACTCTATCGAGCTCTCTTCCTGTCCTTTGCATCTTATCCACTTCCCTTTTCCTATTTTTTTGGTATTGTTGGTATCTTTTCAACCTGCTGTATTTATTCCTTAATTTTAGTCCTATCTCATCCTTACACCTTTTCCTTCAAAGACGTCTATCCCATCATCAACTTTAACTTTCTTTTTATTTCTTAGTCTTATCTTGATTACTAGTTCCATTACTTCGAAAATTCTAACCTTACGGCTTACTCCTGCCAGCACATTCTTCACCTTTTGTAACACTTATAATTAACCATAGAAAATTCGTTTTTGTAACCCCTTTCCCAACTTAACTATCAGAACATTATCATTCCCTACCAGCCTTAGTAGGAAATTGCTCATCCTGGATGGATAGGAGCTCCAGAAACTATAAGTTCCATCTGAACTAACACGGCTGTGGGAAATGTGTGTCATGCCTTAATTCTAAATAAGATACTTCACGTGTTTATTCTCTTTAATATAATCACATATACTGCCCACAACTTTCCAAACTTCAACCTCAAATTACCCATTAGCAATAATTTCATCTATTGAAACTCATCCACAATTACTATTTCCTCTAGCTCATAGTTTAAAATTTGCAAGCCTTAGTGGCTAACTCAATTTAACTCTGTCATTACTCTGTTTGTCCTTTCATACTTAATACTAGGTATGCACTAACAGTCATACTCATATCAGGAAATTATGTATGAATTTGTGCCTACCAAACTCTCAATAACTAGGTCTCCTTGACTCAGTTTCTGTTCCTTATATAACCTTCTAGAACCAAAAGCACAAGCTAAACTTGAAAAGAAAGAAAATATCCTCTTATATTCAACTACACTCGATTGTCATATTATAACGTTTCACCTAAGTTTCTTGGTCTTTCTCTCCAAATTTCATCATCTCCTAGCACAATTATGCTCTACCTATAAGGTATCATCTGCATGAACCCTTTACCGTACCATTTTCCTTCTTGACATAATATTTTATAATTTATTAACTTTACTTATACTCGACCTATGATTCATATCTATCATCGTTTTTTATTGTGCCCTTAACTTTTGTTGATTCCTGAAAGATTTCTCTCACTAATAAATTCTTCTAACACTAATTCCACCCTTATCTAGGGTTATTAATTTGATCCTTGAACTTTCTAGTGATTTATAACCATCCAGACTTGTCACTTTTCGTTCTACCCCTACTATTGTCCTGTCGTTATTGCTTCACTACAAAGTGATTCTGTTGATCACACTAAAAATGTTTGCCTGACATTCATAACGAACCTCTAACTACCTTCTCACTATCTCAAAAGTCTAACCTAAAACCTATGTGTCATTATCTATCATTCTTTTCCTCTCATCATACCTATTTGATCCCTTAGACTGACTTTTATTCAACTTACTGCTTACTAACTTCTCTTTCTCTACCTATTTAGGTAGTCTGCAATACCATCGCACACCTTCTAACATTTACTCATTATTATTGTATTCCATACCTCCATCACTTTTCTCACTAATGTGGTCCCATTTTGGGTTTTCCATCCTTGTCATTCTCCTTGCCAAGAATAACACTTAGCCTATCCTATATCTTAACTTTGTTCCTTTTATTATGCGCTCTTTAGGTTGTCCTTTCATTTATTTCCTTTGTCTTACCCAAAATAGAACTTGACTATTCTATCCCTAGTTCCATTCTTTTTCCTAACATAATAGCTGTACTTGCTAACTATATCTTTCAGAGTCTCTATCGCGTTATCATATGTCTGTGCTACTCAGATTTGGTCCTTTGACCACTCTAGCTAGTACTTCCACTAGCATTTAGATTATATTGCATCTGCAATCAATTGTCCAAACTTTCATTCTGCACTTTCTTTATCCATTGGCCTTCTGTGATTTATCTTCGCTAATTTATTACTCTTAACACTATTATAATTAGATTATACTATTGTTTTGAATAATTTGAAATTAGAAAGGAACTCAGCAAATTACAGTCATACTTTTATTGTATGATCTCTATTCTTATCCTTTAGCTTACATAATACCCTTACTACCTCGAGAACTAATTTTGCAATAATTTTATTATTATTATTATTATTATTATTATTATTATTATTATTATTATTATTATTATTATTATTATTATTATTATTATTATTATTTTCCATGTTTACTCAACTAGCCAAAACTTAAGATACCGGGCACCCAAACTCGTCATCCAATTACATCCATCATGATCTGATTATATATGATTCCTATAATGGAACTTGTATCCTCTCCAGGATACCCGAGCCAACTACTCTCTACCACACTCTACAATCCCATCTGGGACACTATTCCATAAGTCATCATTATCAGTAATAACCTTCGATCCATTCTGAAAAGATAGGACTATATCCTAACTTGCTGCAACAAAGGTACTACATCTACCACCTTGCCAGAACCATGTCAAGTTAATGACTCTTTTATCATATCATAGCTCTATAAATCATCAATTCATAGTTTCGACCTTCTCTAGGTAGTAAAGTTGTACTTTATTCCATACTGATACACACAAGGTATACTATTCTCACTCTATAAGTGTCACCTTTACTTTGCAACTAGTCCAAACCTCCAGTCCGATGGCAACTCTTGATGTAACTCTAGCTCATGTCAGTAATCGAGTCACGACTCTAGTTATCACCCAACTGTGACCTTTCAATATTCTAACTCTAGACTCTTAACCAAGAGTTCCCAACTCCTCTGCAAATACAGAACTCTGTTCTGGCATAACTGTACCAAAACAGAAGCCACCTCAAACACCCTCATTATGGAGCACCATGGGGATGCACGCAGCTCTACACAATAATCTCATGTCGGTACTGTAATCTGCAGCTTACAGAGCAGACATCGAGAACATTGTATAGTTACTACGATACGCCCCGATGCACTAGGTCTCCTAATTTCTTATCTCTCCGAATCTTCTATTATCACAAACTTATTCTCGACCGGGTCATCTACCGATGACCGCCAGAGTGGTATCCTCATCCTTATCTAGGCAACTGTATTTTTAAGACTCACTTTTATGTACTCGTGCCTTACGAAATGGGCACACCATTTAAACCCATACCGACAAAAATATAACATTTCTTGGAGTACGATCCTCATGATAGACCTCACATGTCTACTAACTCTATTTCACATTTCTATGTACTCCACGAAAATCAAGACACTAACTGAGGTAATCTTATATTTCCCGAGGTATAACGTAGAATCTAGAAACAAAGAATTACAGGAAAAGACGAAACAAAATCCTATACTCCGCATGTGACTCCTAGCAGACTCTTCCCAACACTTAGATGATTTTTCCCTATGAATCTGGAGCATAAGCTCTGATACCACATTTGTCACGACCCAACCTATGGGCCGGACTAAGACTAGGACTGGCCACCTAAAGCCCCGAGGCCCGTAGTAAGCCTAACTGTTCATTAACCCAACTCTAAGGCCCATTTGGGCCCAATTTCAAGAAACCAAACGGACAGAGTCCGGCCATAAAATGGACTTTCCAACGGGGAGTTTTCGACTCACTCGACCTATAAACATAATAAATACTCAATTGGGGAGCTCAGCTCACCCTCTACATACTCATATCCTCATAAAGATAAATGGGAGCTCAGCTCCATCATCCAATCCAACAAACATACATACAAGTATACTTTTACAGGTCCAACATTATATTTATATTACATACAATAATAAAATAAATACTTCTAACACATGCGGAAATTCTAGGAGTAAATAAAATTACACAAATATTGATAAACAACTGCGAAGGAGAAAAGCAGTTAACCAAAAATAAAATCCTCGTAGCTTTGAAAAAATATTGAACAGAGTGAGCGTCGACTCAGAGAGTAAAATATCAATTTTAACCATAATCTCTATAACTATCTAAAACTAATGCAACTCGTGGAATGAAATGCAACATCAGAATAAATTCACATCATAGCATCAAAAGGTAATTTGGAGCACTCACGCACTCGTAGCATCAATCATAATATATGGGAGCCGATCCCTATACGCCTCTCTTAAATCCAACTCGGTGCCAAGAACTCATTTCGGACTTCCACTTAATAACCAAATCGAGGGTCCCAAATGAAGAACTCAAGCCGTGACTACCCTCGAAGGATCGGGTCCCAATGAAGAACTCAAGCCGTGACTACCCGCCCTATCCATAGTCCACACCACATCACACGCACGCCAACGCACGCACACCGCCTCCAAATTACCACAACAACATCATGGCACTTTAACGCTTATCAATGCATCATAAATCGTGCCTAGAGTTTAACTACATAAATATATGCATATAAGTGATGCATGGGCAAATGAACATATAATAATATCGAAATTACAATTAAAATTAATATTTTACTCACGACTTGACGACAATCACCGTGGCGGCCGGGCGGAGGAAGGAGGTCATCGGCTCACCTGACAATTTTATTATAATCATTTAATAAATTTGACTCAATACAAACAAAGAAAAAGACCAATACGTCCTAAGTCGTGCCGAAAATCCGGCAGAGTTTCCCCTATACCTAGGACCTACCCAACCTGCAAAAGGGCTCAAAACACACTTCAATCTTCACACCATATGTCCACAAACTCAATCATATCACACAGCCCTCTTGGGCCCATCAAATCAATCATCCATCACAAGATGTAATATTTTAATTTAATCATTATAATTGACCATTTTTGCAAAAGCGCCAAATAAGCTCTAAAAATTCTAAAACTTTGCCCCATGTCCTTAGCAATATTACTAAGCTATTGCAAAAAGAATCATAATTTTCTAAGCTACCACGAATATTTTATGGATTTTTAATCCTATTTAAGCACTAGAAAATTACGAAAAAACAAGGTTCGGGTTTACCTTTACCGATTCCGACTTCGGGAACGTGCTCAGGATGCCTAACAATGGTGGGGTAGCCAAAATCTCGATCAAATTCGGAGACTTTTCCGGTAGCTGGTCTGTCTGGCCGGAAATTCACAAATCCGGACAATTGTCGAATTTCCGCGAATTGAGGATACCTACACGAAGCCTAATAATAATATATAGAAAAATCAGGGGTGTTACATTCTCACTTTTTAAATTATATATATGTGTGTGTGAGTGTGGTAAAACATATCAAAATTTAAGATGATTAAAATAACTTTTTATAATTAAATTTACTTTTCATTATTGTTTTGAAAAAAATAAATTAGAGATAAATTAGACAAGCTAGGCCATCGTAATAATTCATAATATAACACATTTATTATATTTTTGAATTAACAATAGTTTTATTTAATTTTTAGAAAGTCAATTTTGTTAAAAAAAATTAAGGTGTTTAATTTTGTTATTATAGATTAATTGTAACAACATATTAACTCTTGTGAAAAATTTTGTTATTAAATTTTATTTATTTAATAAATAACATATTTTAATTGGATTCCCTAAACTAAATTCTTGGCTCCATCATTGAATATATATATTATTCATTACATGTGACTGTGTAGGTAAATCATAAATAAGTCCTTAAAGTTTATCGAAATTCATAATTTAATCTCATTATTTTTAATTTGAAATAATTTTGTTCTTAAATTTTTTGTTCAGCCAATAAATTAGTCCCTCCATCTAAATTTGATCAAATTTACAATTAATTTTAGGTTAAATAAGTAAAATACCCTTAATTCCCAATTCAAAATAATTAAGTCTCTAAGATTTTATTTTATTAATAAAAAAGTTGTTTATATCTAGCTTTTATATTCATTTAAATAGTTAGTATATTTTTATTTAAATAATTGTATATATTATATTTAAAATATAATAAATATATATATATTATGATTAAAAAATGATAAATATTATGAATAAAATAGTCCTTTAAGGGACTAAATTGTTTTTCATAAAAAAGAGAGATTTACCTGTAATTTTTTACATACCTTAAAGATTAATTTATTTAAAAATTTGATATTTCGTTTGACTTTTTTAATCAATAAAATATACTTGAAAAAAAAAAAGACGAATGGACCATGAAATCTATTTTTGAAAATAAAGGAATAAAATATTTAATAATTTCAAAATACATAATTAAATAATGATTTATCCTTATTATAATTGCATTCCAACTGAGAAGCTAGTTTCTTCGACTTGTTGGATTCATTAATGGATGAAAGTTCGATTTTGTCCTTGAATTTTTTTACTCATGTCCAAATACATCCAAAATCAACTTTTAGACCTAATAAGCCCATAACTTCGAGTTTAAGAGCATTTTAACCCAAACTTTGACAAAAAGTAAATAGAAGAGGAAAATTTTCCCAAAAAGCACGTGACATTTTTAATATGTATAAAAAATATTAAATATTTTTAGTAGGGTTAGATATTCTGTTCAAACTGAATCGAAATGAATTATTAAAATTAAATTAATTAAATCACTGTATTTTAGAAATAAAATCGAATCAAAATGAATGAAAAATTGAACCGAATCGAATCTCTCTATTTTAGTTCTATTAAGTTTGAATAGATTAGTTTTTGAGTTTGGATAAATTTTTTATTTTATACTTAATTTTTAAGTTATTTGATCTAATTTTAACAATAATTAATCAGTAAAATTAAATAATTTATATATATAATTATATATAATTTATAAATTTTTTTTATAAAATTAAATTAATTTAAAAATTAATAATATAATTTGATTCATTTTGTTCTAATTAATTTTTTTCTCTAAAATTGAACATAATCAAAATAATTAAAATTTTTAAAATATAAAATCAAACTAAATTAAATTATTTTAAAAATTAAATTAAATTTCTAAATTAAGATTATTTGATTCCATTTATCATATTCAAATTAAATACTGCTAACCCTAATTTTTAGCTTATAAAATTAAAAAATAAAAAAAATTATAAAATTAATAACACTTTTTTCTTCTCCAGAGCAAACAATTGTTGAAAGCCCATTCAATATCAAATCCCTACTTTTTCCATTCACTCAATCTTAGCCTTTCGTTCAGCAGCCTCATCACTCACTCGAGGACTTTTTGCTGATAGTGATGGCGATACTGTGGATTACTTCACGACATGCAATGGTGGTTGATGGGTTCGTGGTGGCTTGTGAAGGATCTCTATATGACGTGTGATGGCAGTGGTAAGCTAGGTTTCTTTGTGGTTCTTAATGGTGAAAGGGAGCTCTTTATGGTTAGGTGTCATTGATGGCAGCGATTGATGGGTCTTCTCGTGAGGCGTCGGTGATTGCAGCGGTAAGCTGGGTTTCTTCATGGTTCTCAATGGCTGCTACTGTTGTATCTCTTTGGGTAGCTGATGATGATGGAGGAAGAGGCTCAATGGGCAAGTTTCTTTTACCATCATCCACTATCAATACACTCTGAAGCTGTTTGATGAAAGTTCTCAAAGATTTAACCTATTGTTGGGACTATTGTTCGAAATTGTTTGCCTTCCCTTTGTGACTATTGTTGCATTTTGAAGAATAGCCATAACATACTCTGGTTGCTCAAATTAATTAAAGAAGAAGAGGCTCAAGTTGATTAATTGCCTCTTCTTTAATTAATTGAATACGAGATGCAATTTGCAAGAAAGAAATTGTTTGAAAATTTTTAGGACTATTGTTGAATAATTTTAGCTATATTTACTAATTCTGAGCGGAGCTACTGTTGTTCTTCAGATCGTGATTTTTTTTTAAAAAATTATTATGAGGTAAAAACTAAAAATAATATGCCTTTTTTTAATCTAATTTTCAGTCAAAATTTGGGTTAAATTGCTATTAAATCCAAAGTGATGGGTTTACTGGATGTAAAATTTAATTTTGGATTTTATTTGGAAATGCCTCAAAACTTCCGGGGCAAAATTTATTTTTTATTTTTCCGATTCATTAATTGAGCCCAAAATGGAATTCAAGTGTTTGGAAATCACTTTCAAAGGTCAATATGTATCAGTCATTGACGCTTAACGTCTATAGTACGAGATAGACTTGGAACATAAGATTCTCTACATGGATCAACTAGCGTAGTCTTAGTCGTCTATGGTATAGCAATATATATCTTGGTTATTGGCCATCAAAACACATCACGGCTAAAACAAGCTAGTTTTTCATTCACAATGCTTAACAAAATTCCACTTTCTTTCCTCTTTTGCTGCTGCCTTCTCCTGTCATCAATCCTCTTTATGGACCTCAACCTCGATGCAAGATTTGTCCGCAAATTATTATCTGGTCCTCACGCTTAATTCTCTTTGGTTTTTTTTTTTTCTCGTAATTCTGATGATCTAATTGATTCTATTTATATAATATTTTACAATTTTAATGTGATAATTAACAACATGGTATGTTGCAGAGCGTCCTGGGAAAAGTAAGATCGGAGTAAGAGGAAGCCACTCAAAGCCAGCCCCATCTGCGTTTGGCAACAGCGTACCAAAAGTCGCAAAACCTTTATACAACAGGGCTTTCTCCAAGGGAGCCGTCTTTAGTTGCGGTAGAGCCAACAGATACTGTATCCCATCCAAAACCCCGCCTGGTAAAACGTCCAGCAGATATGAAAGAAATCCTTAATCTTGTTGAAAACTAGAAATCAGTGAGTTTTAATTCATTGGACTCAAGACATAAAATGTCTTTTAGAATTTATCTAATAAATATATGAATCTTATATATTTATATCTCAAATTTATAATGAATTCGATTTAGACAATAATTATATATATATATATATATATATATATATATATATATATATATATATATATATATATATATTTTCATTGATATCTGATTCAAAGAAATTAATTGAGAATATATATAATTGTTGTATAATATTCTCAGTAATGATCTCAAATTACAGTAATGAAAGGATTGCATATAAATTATGAAAATATATAGATAAAATTATTAAAAAAAAGTATATTATAGTTCTACTCATTTTTATTTCAAGGCTTGGTTCAATTTGTAACAAAATAATACACTTAGGTTTCACACAATTAACAAATGGAGACTTTGCGTCTTTTATCCATCAAAAGTTATTAACATGAAAAGAGAAATCTGCTGAGATGGTATGAAAAAAAAAAAAAAAAGGAAAATTACTAAAGAAAAACTATGTGGTTTTTTAGTAATTTTCTTGACTTTTTTTTTTCTTGAAAGAAGGTCACGAGAGCATTGAAAACTCCTTGACTTTTTTTTTTCTTGAAAGATGGTTGTGAGTGTAAAATTTTTTTTTTTGGGGAGGGGGAGGGGGAGGGGGAGGGGGGAAGTCGTAATAAGGCGTGAGGCGAAATATCATCCATTAGAATTATATAAAATGCACCAAGTAATGCCCAGGAAATATAGTGGAGTCACAATAGTCTTACTTAGGTACCGCCTCCTTAGACAATATTTTCTAGACATGCACTTCATACAATCCTAATAGAATCAAACCACTGGTAAGTACCTTCTTTCCAGAACACTATCACGGTACTAAAGATTTATTCCACGAAGACATAGATAGACAGGAGTCGCCACCTAGATAATAACCATGACATATTTAATATTTCTTCCTAGGGTCATGGATGGCAACTTACTCCTTACAGAGTTTCCACATCCGTCATTACTATAGCCCAATGTCTAGGTTTGAGATAATGGGAACGTAAGGGGGGGGAGGCGAGTCATAATAAGACGTGAGGCGAAATATCATCCACTAGAATTATATAAAATGCACCAAGTAATACCCATAAAAGATGGTGGAGTCACAATAGTCTCACTTAAGTACCACCTTCTTAGACAACATTTCCTAGACATGCACTTCTTATAATCCTAATAGAATCAAACCACTGGTAAGTACCGTCTTTTCATAACACTATCACAGTACTAAAGATTTATGCCACAAAGGCATAGATAAATAGGAGTCACCACCCGGGTAATAACCGTGACATATTTAGTGTTTCTTCCGAGGGTTATGGATGGCAACTTAATCCTTATAGAGTTTTCACAACCGTCATTACTATAGCCCAATGTCTAGGTTCGGGATAGTGGGTAAGTAAGGGCCAGGTGTTAGGCACCCTTTACGCCTAGTCTAACCTCGTTAATTCAAGTGCCAATCCTCTACTAATATTTCTAAAAGTCTTGTTTACTATTCCTCTATTAAACTTTATCCTAAAAATGCAATTATAATCCTACACACGCAAGTAATTCACAAAAGAATTATTGTTTACAAATAGTTTTCATGCACAAGTTATACCGATCTATGGGGTTGCTAATTATTTAAATGATATTTACCGGATGACTAAAATTAATTTACTATTGAGAATTTAATGTACAAATAAATTCAATTTCAAACAATCCTAAGTTTCTATTTAACTTAATTAATTAAATTTTCACCAAGTTACCCTAAGGATAATTAAACTAAATTAATTATATACATGTGTAATTTATTCTAATATCACATAAGGCCTAAATAATCACAACTTAATAAATATTTCTAACATTGTTGCAGGGGTTTTGCGGTTGTCAGACGATTCTTATTGAAGTGAAAAAGTAAGGAGTCACCACTTTAATTTGAGAGAAATTAAAGAAAACCATTTATTACTTAAAAAAATTTGACCACTTTAAAAATAGAGATTCCGGGTTTGGGATCCGTATACGTGTGCAGAAGGTGTTAGGCACTCCACATCATCCCTTAACGAGGGTAAATACACTTAACGATGTGCTCTTTATAACTTAAGACCAATAATATTGGGGTTAAAATCATAATATTGGTTCCTGTGGCTTATTAAAGGAACGCTTGATATCTTACTATTCTGGACTTCCCATGAACACGGGTAAATGGGAAGGCTCCAAAGTGAATTGGGATTGTGTTTGTTGAACTTATTGTAAATATATTAAATTCCTCCCTCCTCGAAATTAGGACTCTAATCTCGAATAGGTATTATTCAGTTCCTAGAGATTTATATTGAGTGAGGAGGACTCTCGGCTCACACATTATTCATCTCGTCGTTGATACCTAAATAATCAAGGGTGCAACGTGTGTGTAAGGAAATTGGATTAATTCGGGTAAAGACTTTCATTCCTTTCAATTAGGGCTCTAATTCAAAAGGGATGAGCTAATTATAACCTAGAGAGTTTCCCACATTAATGAGGACTCTCGATTAATGAAGGAAGGTCCCATCTGAAGGAGCGGAAGCATGTAAATTGTTAGATTAGAACATTGAATTCAAAAATTTTCTTCTAGGGGTTTCTTGCATCATGCAACATTCATTATGTACCTAATTGATTTCAATGTTTGCATATTAAAACACTTTTAATATGTATTAGGATCTACATTTGTCATTTAAGAATTTTGAATTAACAAATTAATTCATTAGAACCCTAGATTAAAAGAATAACATGTGCACTAACCTTTTGATGTACTGTAGATGTAATTGGTACCTTTGGGAAGCACCTAGGATCCCAATTGTTGTCCCTCTAGCTTGTCCACATCAAGATCACCAATGGGCAGCCCCTAAACCAGCTTCTCAAGCCTTGCCAACCAATTGTAATTTAGGTTTTTGCCTTTAGAGTGGTTGTAGATGTATATAGGACACTAGAAATAATTTCTAGCAATTTTAATTCAAAGAAACTTGGATCATTCTCTTTGAATTGATGAGAGAAGATGAAGAGAGGAGAGAGAGCTATGGGTGGCGGCACACTTGAGAGAAAATAAGAAGAGTGTCTCATTTTTTATTTTCTCATAACATCATATTATATAATTAGGTCATCACTTAAAACCCTTACCACATGTCATCACTTGATTGTATCTTAATTTTAATTGACATAATCACATTAAGCTAAGTGTCAAAGCTAGACTTAATCTTGACTTTGATCATCTTGCATGATAGGAAGACAAATGACAAACCATGATACCATGTGTCACCATCTCATAGTGCCACATGTCACCCTGTGAAATGACCAAAATACCCCTGTGTCTTAATTTTGAGTTCTTAACCCAAAGTAATTATTTCTCCTCTTCTAATCAATTTATATCAAATATAAATTAATTAATTAATCTCTATTAATTAATTTTCTCATTAATTAAATTTATATTTAAACACTTTAAATATAAATTTAACTTATACTATACATTCAATAACCTAGATTTGGTTTCAAGTCATGCTAGGGACTTTGTAATCTTATTGCAAACCAAACCTATTTAATTAATCATTTAAACTCTTTAATTAATCAATTAAATCATATTTAACTTGGTGATTATCTTGTGTATGTGTGTGACTTACTAGACTCATCACTAATTGGCAATGAGATATGATATTAACTCTTAATATCATCAGAACTCTTTCTTACCATAAATGATTTCTCTAAATCATTTTAGGCATCTCATAGACCATGGTTGACACCTAGCATATCATGCCATGGCCACCCAATCAGTAACAAGGAATACCTATGAATAATCCTATAATCATATGTTACCATGTACTAGAATCTCTCTGTTACAAAATCCCAATTCGAGCTGGAGTCATGGTTTATGTCAAACCTCATTTGTATGAATATTATGTTCTCTTTTAATTCCAATTCTTGATTAAAAATATTTTCTCATCAGAAACTCTTTTCTGATTAAATCTGTCTGTCCTGGCCAGGAACTTGAAAGATCAAGAATAATTAAATGAATATAGGACTTTATCCCTATTTACGTAGGGTAAAAGATTCCATCTTGATCAACAGCTACTTCCATATATAACTAGTAGGAGCCAACACATGCCCATATACCCATGCTACAGTACAAGTATGAAAGCAGTATCAAACTCAAACCACCTATATACAAGATAACTGTGTTATCTCAGGTCTAAAGATTATATGCACTGATATGATATATGACAATGTATTGACAAGAGTAAACTCTATGTGCTTGTCATATGCATCACTGGTTTGGCCTACTTATCATACATAAGTGCCTATCATGTTTGTTATATGGCATGAGCTCACCATTCCATCTTATTTACATCTCATATAAGTAACTTGGGAATAAATATGATTACAATCTTTCCGGATAAGTCATGTCCTTATTGTGAAGTATCCTCGATTGTGAACCAATTTATGATACTTTGTGCTAGAAATACTGTCACTCATATTCTTAACAACTTAATAATATAATTTCTAATAAAATATCAATGGACCTTTTCTATTATACATAAATACATTATGTAAATGAAAAAGTGAAATTTCCTTTTATTAATAAAATATGTACAAGATGTTAGTAGTATGCCCTAGAGCATATCATTTAGTATGTATTTTGTACATTTTTTATTAATAAAAGGTATTTTCACTTTTCCGTTTACATAATATATTTATGTGTAATAGAAAAGGTCCATTGATATTTTGTTAGAAATTCTATTCTTAAGTTGTTAAGAATATGAGTGACAGTATTTCTAGCACAAAGTATCATAAATAAGTTCACAATCGAGGATACTTCACAATCGATGATACTTCACAATAAGGACATGACTTATCCAGAAAGATTGTATTCATGTTTGTTCCTAAGTTATTTATATGAGATATAAATAAGATGGAATGGAAAGTCTCACGCCATATAACAAACATGATAGGCACTTATACATGATAAGTAGGCCGAACCAGTGACATTTATGATAAGCACATGGAGTTTACTCTTGTCAATGCATTGTCATAAATCATATCAGTGCATATAATCTTTAGACCTGAGATAGCACAGTTATCTTATATATAGGTGGTTTGAGTTTGATATTGCTTTCATATTTATACTGTGTATGGGTATATAGGCATGTGTTGGCTCTTACTAGTTATATATGGAGGTAGGTGTTGATCAAGATGGAATCTGTTCCTCTAAGTAAATAGGGATAAAATCCTATGTTCATTTAATTATTCTTGATGTTTTAAGTTCCTGGTAAAAACAGATAGATTTAATCAGAAAAGAGTCTATAATGAGAAAATCTTTTTAATCAAGAACTAGAATTAAAAGAGAACATAATATTTATAGCAAATGGGGTTTGAGATACACCATGACTCCAGCTAGAATTGGGATTTTGTAACAGAGAGATTCTAGTGCATGGTAACATATGATTATAGGTTTATTTAAGGTAAACCTTATTACTAATTGGGTGGCCATAGCATATTATACTAGGTATTAGCCATGGTCTATCAGGTGCATAAAATGATTTAGAGAAATCATTTATGGTAAGAAAGAGTTCTTATGATATTAAGAGTTGATATCATGTCTCATTGCCAATTAGTGATGAGCCTCGTAAGTCACACATATACACAAGTAATCACCAAATTAAATATGATTTAATTAATTAATTAAAGAGTTTAATTGATTAATTAAATATGTTTGGTTTGCAATTAGATTGCAAATTTCCTAACATAGCTTGAAACCAAATCTAGGTTATTAGATGTCTAGTATAAGTTAAATTTATATTTAAAGTATTTAAATATGAATTTAATTAATGAGAAAATTAATTAATAGAGATTAATTAATTAATTTATATTTGATATAAATTGATTGGAAGAAGAGAAATAATTATTTTGGGTTGAGAACTCAAAATTAAGACACAGGGGTATTTTGGTTATTTCACAGGGTGACATGTGGCACCATGAGATGGTGACACATAGCACTACACATAAGCTTATCATATGTCTTTTAATCATGTAAGATGATTAAAATCAAGATTAAATATAGGTTTGATACTTGGCATAATGTGATTGGGTCAATTAAACCTAGAGCCAATCAGAAGGTGACATGTGGCAAGGGTTTTAAGTGATGACCTAGCTATATAAGTGTTGTTATGAAAGAGTAAAACGTGTGGGCTGCTGTTCTTCTTTGGTGCAGCCACCCAAAGAACATCTCCCCTCTCTTCTTCTTCATCTCTCATCAATTCAAAGAGATTAGCCATCAATCTCTTGAATTAAAAATACTAGAAATTGTTTCTAGTGTCCGGTTTACATCTGTAATCTCTCGAAAGGCAAAACTTGATTTTCTAATTCATAGAAAAATCTTTAGAAGCTGTTCAAGGGCTGCCATAGGTGATCTTGGTGTGGACAAGCTAGAGGGACAATATCTGGTGTCCTAAAAACGCATCCCAAAGGTGCCAAACACACTGCAGTGCATTAAGAGGTTAGTGCACTTGTTCTTGATCTAATCTAGGGTTCTTAAAATTAATCTGATTAATTCTAAAATCTTAAATGGCAAATGTAGATCCAAAAATATATTAAAAGAGTTTAATATGCTGTTTATCATTGAAATCAAATAGATAAAAATGAATCTTGCATGATGCATGTGACCCTAGGTGAAAAAATTTTGAATTCAATGATATAAACTTGTGTTTTTCATGCTTCCGCTCCTTCACAAGATACATACTAAATGATATGCTCTAGGACATACTACTAATAATCTCCCACTAGCACTAGAGTGATTCATTATAATATCTTAGACCCATCTTCTCAAGATGTCGGTCTAACTGAGCTTGTGACATAGGCTTAGTGAATGGATCAGCTTGATTTTTAGCTGATACTATTTTCTGCATGGCTATATCGCCTTGCCCAACTATCTCTCTGATAAAGTGGTAGCGCCTTTCTATGTGTTTGGATTTCTGGTGAGATTAGGGTTCCTTATATCCAAACAGCCTTTTTTACAGCATCTGATGCAGCAATATACTCAGCCGCTATAGTAAAATCAGTAGTCGTACTCTGTTTGGAACTCTTCCAACTGACTGCACCTCTATTACAAATGAACACAAACCTAGAGGTAGACTTTCTATCATCGATATCTGATTGAAAATCAAAATCAATATAACCATCCAATTGCAAGTCACCACCTCCATAAATCAAGAATAAATCCTTAGTTCTTCTCAAGTACTTAAGGATATTCTTGACAGCTATCCAGTGTTCCAAACCTGGATTGGATTGAAACCTGTTAGTCAAACTAACAGTATATGTAATATCCGGCCTAGTACACATCATTACATACATCAAACTTCCAATAGCTAAAGCATATGGAATTCTGACCATTTTATCTCTTTCTTTAGGCGTCTTTGAAGACATCTCTTTAGAAATGTGGATACCATGTCTCAATGGTAACAATCCTCTCTTGGAATCAAGCATGTTAAACCTCTTTAACACCTTTTCCAAGTATAGACTTTGGGATAAACTAATTATTCTTTTTGCTCTATCTCTATAGATGCGAATTCCAAGAATATAGGTTGCCTCCCTAAGTCTTTTATGGAGAATATATTTGACAACCATACCTTTACAGCTGTCAACATATCTGTGTCATTACCCATCAATAAAATGTCATCCACATATAAGATAAGGAAAGTGACAGCACTATCACTAACCTTCTTATATACACAGGGTTCATCCTCATTTTTTATAAAACCAAATGACTTAATGGCTTCATCAAAACGGATGATCCAACTCCTTGAAGCTTGTTTCAACCCATAAATGGATCGCTTTAGCTTGCATACCTTGGAACCATCTTGGGATTCAAAACCCTTAGGTTGTTCCATGAAAATGTTTTCTTCAATGTATCCATTGAGAAAAGCTGTTTTGACATCCATCTGCCAAATCTCAGAATCATAGTATGAATCTATAGCTAATAGAATTCTAATTTATTTAAGCATGGCAACAGGCGAGAAAGTCTCCTTATAGTCGATTCCTTGCCTTTGGCGAAACTCTTTCACTACTAGCCTTACTTTATAGGTCTCTACCTTTCCATCAGAACCAATTTTCTTCTTGAAAACCCATTTATTCCCTATAGGTACAATACCTTCAAGTGGGTCAATAAGATCCCAAACTTGATTCTTATATATGAATTCAATTTTGGATTTCATAGCTTCAATCCATTTTGAAGAGTCTATATCTGATATAGCTTCTTCATAGGTAAGTGGATCATCTCCATGATCTACTTCTTCATGAGTAAACAACTCTTGTTCATCTTCATGAAGGAAACCGTATCTCACTGGTGGGTAAGATATCCTGATTGATCTGCGAGGAATTACTGTAGATGTTTCATCAATAGGTATAGGTTGACTAGATGGATCTATATCCATTTGATCTATTGGTTGGTCAGAATTCTCCAATTCTAACTCTATTTGCCTTCCTTTGCCTCCTTCTTGAATAAACTATTGTTCAAAAAATATGGCATCTCTACTCACCACAACCTTTTGTGATGTAGGCAAATAAAAATAATATCCAAAACTTTCTTTTGGATATCCAACAAATTGACCATTTTTTGTTCTAGTTTCTAACTTATCAGTGTTTAGCTTTTTGATGTAAACTGGACAGCCCCAAATCTTAACATGCTTAAGACTCAGTTTTCTTCCATGCCATATCTCATAAGGTGTGGAAGAAACTGACTTTGATGGAATCCTATTCAGAATATGCAAAGCTAATTCTAATGCAAATCCTAAAAAGAAGATTGACATATCAATATAGCTCATTGTAATACGTACCATATCTAATAAGGTATGATTTCTCCTTTCAGATACACCATTTAGCTGTGGCGTTCCTGGAGGAGTCAGCTGGGAAACAATGCCATGCTCTTTCAAGTATTCATCAAATTCAGTACTCAAGTATTCACCTCCACGATTTGATCGAAGAGATTTAATACTTTTTACTGTTTGATTTTCTACTTCAGATTTAAATTCTTTGAACTTTTCAAAAGATTCATGTTTGTATTTCATCAAATACAAATACCCAAACCTTGATTTATCATCAGTAAAGGTAATAAAGTAATGAAAATCACCTCTAGCCATTTCCTTAAATGGACCACATACATCACTATGTATTAGCTCTAAAATATTTTCAGCTCTTAGTCCTTGTCCAACAAAGGGTGATCTAGTCATTTTGCTCTGAACGCAGGATTCACAAGTTGGAGTAGGTTCAGAACCTAATGAGGATAAAATCTCCCTTTTATCTAATTTTACAATCCTATCTTCTGCAACATGACCTAATCTTAAGTGCCAAAGATATTTTGAACTTGAGTTGATTTTCATCATGGCATTGCATTCTTTTAGATTGCTTGCATTAGATTTGTATTTAATATTATTATCTAAATAATAAAGTCCATCATGCATATAACCCGAATCAATATATTTATTTCCAAAATAAATATTGCAAACATCATTTATGAATTGAAATTCATAATCATCTCTAGTCAAACTAGATATAGAAATGATGTTCTTAAAAGCATCAAGTATATGCAAAACCTTATTTAAATACAAAACATGTCTACACATGTATAAAAGTTTTAGATCCTATGGCTAAAGCTTCAACAGTTGAGCCATTGTCAACTCGGAGTCTAATATCTCGTTACTGCAAGCTGCTAGTACTTGCTATATTCTGGACAGTTCCTATTTTAATGCCTATCCTTCTGGCAGTGGAAACAATTTCCCTTGCCTTTGTCAGCTTTGATCTTTATTTTTTTGTTTGGCTATCTTCTTGGAAGATCCTGCAACTTGAGGTTTCTTTTTCTTATTGCCCTTCTTCTTGTTGGACTTTTCAGTAGAAGAAGATGCAATCAAAGCTACCTCTTTTCCTTTATTGCCCAGCATATTCTTTTGGGCAATAACCAGCATGTTAAGTAAACCAGCCAAGGTGTATTCCTACTTAGTCATATGGAAATTTGTCACAAAATTCCCAAATGACTCAGGTAGGGATTGAAGGATCAAATCCGTTTGTAGTTGGAAATCCATGTGAAAGTCAAGATGTTCCAGCTACTCAATAAGTCGAATCATCTTGTGGACATGATCCCCAACATTCTGTCCCTCAGACATCCTCATGCGAAATAGCTGTTTAAATATCTCATAACTAGCATTCCTGCTGTGCTCACCATACAACTCTTGCAGGTGAAGGAGGATCTCACTTGCATATTGCATATTTTCATGTTGCTTCTGTAACTCATTACTCAGAGAAGCAGGCATGTAACACTTGGCTCTCATATCATGCTCCTTCCACTTGTCCAAAGTATCATGTTCCTCTTGAGTGGCCTCTGGAGGTAAGGGACCAGGAACCTTTGAGTCTAGAACATATCCAATACGTTCTAAGTTCATGACAAATTTTAAATTTCTTAGCCAATCAGAAAGATTAGGTCCCATCAACCTATTATGATCAAGTATGCTCGCAAGAATATTGGATGGTGGTGGTTGTTGTGTGCTCATTATTATCAGAAAATTAACTACAGAAAATAACCAGATTAATTAGTAAATGTATCATGTAATTAACTAAAATGATTATGGTCTTTTAATCAAATTGGTTCTCCCACTAACTTAGCGAATCTTACACTTCCAAAGTAGGAAACGAAAATCCTAGTTGGATGGATTTCTAATAGGTGATTGAATTCTTATAGTCTTATTGATCATCCTCAGGCACATCCATTATTGGAATTACAATAACCTGTAAGTGAGCAACTCTTTGCCCATCACATCTCATATAAGGTTCAATCTTTTACCTAGCCCCTAATGCTCAAAATCTCTGGCACATCCATTATTAACTTATCTTGCATTAGTTAAGTTGATTCCATTGAGCTAGTAAACATGCAAATTATTTTAATGTCCTCAGGCACATTCATGATTGTCCACCAAACCATTTATATATTTACAAAATCTCATGCTTAACAATTATTCTTAAGAAAATCTCTTAAATTAATTGCATCATATGTAAGTATTTAAAATTTCTTAAAATACTTATCTCAATGGAGGGCTCATGATATAATTACTTTAATTATACAATTTCTAACTTAATTATTTGTTTGGAAGATTTAGTGGTCGACCTAATTACTATTATGGTCTCATTGTGCATATTATCCAATTAGCATGCATATATCATATACTTGCATACATTACCATACATCTCATGCATATATGGATAAACATATAATATGGTATGATCATGGACTTTCTAAGGGATTCAATTATGAGCCACTAAGAATTGAATCAGGGCATTCCTAGGTGCATTTCATTCATTCATATTACAAGAGTTGCTGAAAGAGTACATAATCAACACTTGATCTTGAATTCCTTCCACTGGTCCCACCAATGCTCTTGACCTTCTTGATCTTCTTGCAATCCAATTACATAGTAATTCTTGGCATACCAAGGCAAATTTACAAGAACATGGACTTTAAAGTCCTCAAATAAATGAAATTACAATCCAAAATTATTACAACCTTTATAATACATGCCACCAAAATAAATTAATTAATTTACAACCCAAAGAAAAATAAAAGAAATAAATCCAATCACAATGGTCTTTTATTGTCCATGATCATCCATCATGCATATTACCATTTAACAATTAAATAAAACATATATACTAAAATTAAATTAAATATCTCTCATTCAACCAAATTTAAAAATTCAGATTTAAATCTCATTCAACCAAATTTAAAAATTCAGATTTGAATCTTATTCAAAACAAATTTAAAAATTCATATTTGAATCTCATTCAAACAAATTTAAAAATTCATATTTGAATCTCATTCAAACAAATTTAAAAATTCAGATTTAAATCAAATTTTAATTGTGTGATTAAAACTCCTAATTAAACATTTTAATTAGTCATGGGATGGGCCTTAAACCATACAACAATTGCACATTCAAAGCCCATATACCTTGCGCACTATTATGGTGCTAAAACCATGCGCACCATGGAGCACAAACATGATGCCGCCACACTCTTCTATGCAATCAGCAATAAATCAATCAACTTTTGATCAAATCACACAATTAAATCAGATATTAAACAATCTAAATAGCAAATATAGTGGCTCTAATACCAATTGAAGGAGCGAAAGCATGTAAATTGTTAGATTAGAACATTGAATTCAAAAATTTTTCTTCTAGGGTTTCTTGCATCATGCAACATTCATTATGTACCTAATTGATTTCAATGTTCAATTGCATATTAAAATACTTTTAATATGTATTAGGATCTATATTTGCTATTTAAGATTTTTGAATTAACAAATTAATTCATTAGAACCCTAGATTAAAAGAATAACATGTGCACTAACCTTTTGATGCACTGTAGATGTAATTGGTACCTTTGGGAAGCACCTAGGGACCCAATTGTCGTCTCTCTAGCTTGTCCACACCAAGATCACCAATGGGCAGCCCCTAAACCAGCTTCTCAAACCTTGCCAACCAATTGTAATTTAGGTTTTTGCTTTTAGAGAGGTTGTAGATGTATATAGGACGCTAGAAACAATTTCTAGCAATTTTAATTCAAAGAAACTTGGATCATTCTCTTTGAATTGATGAGAGAAAATGAAGAAAGGAGAGAGAGCTATGGGTGGTGGCACACTTGAGAGAAAATAAGAAGAGTATCTCATTTTTTATTTTCTCATAACATCATATCATATAATTAGGTCATCACTTAAAACCCTTGCCACATGTTATCTCCTAATTACATCTTAATTTTAATTGACCTAATCACATTAAGCCAAGTGTCAAAGCTAGATTTAATCTTGACTTTGATCATCTTGTATAATAGGAAGACAAATGACAAACCATGATGCCATGTGTCACCATCTCATGGTGCCACATGTCACCCTGTGAAATGACCAAATTACCCTTGTGTTGTAATTTTGAGTTCTCAATCCAAAATAATTATTTCTCCTCTTCTAATCAATTTATATCAAATATAAATTAATTAATTATTCTTTATTAATTAATTTCTTATAATTAAATTCATATTTAAATACTTTAAATATAAATTTAACTTATACTATACATCCAATAACCTAGATTTGGTTTCAAGCCATGCTAGGGACTTTGTAATCTTATTACAAACTAAACCTATTTAATTAATTAATTAAACTCTTTAATTAATCAATTAAATCATATTTAACTTAGTGATTATCTTGTGTATGTGTGTGACTTACTAGGCTCATCACTAATTGGCAATGAGATATGATATTAACTCTTAATATTATCATAACTCTATCTTACCATAAATGATTTCTCTAAATTATTTTAGGCATCTCATATACCATGGTTGACACCTAGTATAGCATTCCATGGCCACCCAATCAAGAACAAGGAATACCTTTGAATGAACCAATAATCATATGTTACCATGCACTAGAATCTCTCTGTTACAAAATCCTAATTCGAGCTAGAGTCATGGTTTATGTCAAACCCCATTTGCTATGAATATTATATTCTCTTTTAATTTCAGTTCTTGATTAAAAAGATTTTCTCATCAGAAACTTTTTTCTAATTAAATCTGTCTTGGCCAGAACTTGAAACATCAAGAATAATTAAATGAACATAGGACTTTATCTCTATTTACTTAGGTACAGATTCCATCTTGATCAACACCTACCTCCATATATAACTAGTAAGAGCCAACACATACCCATATACCCATACATGATAAGTATGAAAATAATATCAAACTCAAACCACCTATATACAAGATAACTGTGTTATCTCAAGTCTAAAGATTATATGCACGATATGATATATGGCAATGCATCGACAAGAGTAAACTCCATGTGCTTGTCATGTGCGCCACCGTTCGACCTACTTATCATGCATAAGTGCCTATCGTGTTTGTTATATGGCATGAGACTTACCATTCCATCTTATTTACATCTCATATAAATAACTTGGGAACAAATATAATTACAATCTTTCTGGATAAGTCATATCCTTATTGTGAAGTATCCTCGATTGTGAACCAATTTATGATACTTTGTGCTAGAAATACTGTCACTCATATTCTTAATAACTTAAGAATAGAATTTCTAACAAAATATCAATGGACCTTTTCTATTACACATAAATACGTTATGTAAACGAAAAAGTGAAAATATCTTTTATTAATAAAATATTTACAAGATACATACTAAATGATATGCTCTAGGGCATACTACTAACACCATCACTGGCATAATTATTCATAAGGCATTACTGGCATTAATCCACTCCCGTATTGTTTACGTGTTTATAAAATAGTTGATTAATCTTAGATATTCTTTATGGGAGGACTCTCCCTCATATTTAAATAGATCACAAATGCAGGGGCTCCAAGAAGGACTCTCCATTGGACCCGAACACAAGTGAATAATGTATGAGGCTCACATAAGGACTCTTACAGAACCCATAATGTTAAATTGTAAGATTCTTCAAAAATACTTAAATTTTAGAGGAAGGACTCTCCCTCTTGAAAAATTTAGAAAACATTATCGAATGCTAATTCCATAAATACGCGTTTCAGGAGAGGACTCTCTCCCGAACTCTTGTTATTTAAATGCTATAATTTGATAAAAGATAGGAATGTTTATGAAGTGATGTAAGGAAAAAAATAGAGTTTTACTTTCTAATTTCTATGTGCGAATGCACAAATGACTGTGTACACTATTTTCTGATATGTTCATCATTATCCGGGTCACTTTCTTGCTCTCTTTATTTCCGATCTCCTATTAGCCATTCGAACTCTCTATATTTATCTGAACTTATTAATCTGGGTTTCATCCTTATAGTTGCCAACCTCTCTAATCAACTTCGAACTTTTTATATTAAGCCGAACTCGTTACATCAGACCTCCTCATTTCTTTATTCCCGATTTTTTCAATCAAGTCTGAACTCTTCATGTTAACACCCTCTCATATTTACCTCACTCCTGCTATCCAAACTCTCCACAATTCTCCTAAACTTCAAGCAACGCTTATACCACCTGAACTCTTATTCTTACCCTACTAAAAGCAAAGAGAAATATACTTCTAAAATGACTTATGTGTTACTGTAATGGGCAAAAAGTAATATTTGTGAGATAGGCCAATCTAACCCTAATCTACTCTAAAAGTTTGGCGTAATTAGACATTTTGAAAGTTTGAATTCTAGCTTACGTAACCAATGTAGCCCAAAAGTATCCAATCGGAGGAAAGATTGTTAAGGCATTTACTTGTAAAGAACTATGAAGGTGACAGGAGAGCTAATGCTGATGTCTCGTACCAAAATGAGGTTACTAAGGTGGGGCCAACCAAGAGTGCTTTTTCTAATGACAAAAGCGAACAGGGCAGGATCCCACTGATGAATCAAGATTGGCCTACTGAGCTATTAAACAAATCTATTGAAAAAAGGGATTGGAGTATTGGGACTTTTGGAAATAAGATTCTTTAGAAAACGCGTTTCTAAAGCCTCTTTTGCACCAGTGATTCTATATTGCAGGAGAGAGGTAAAAACTAGTGATTGAAATTTAAAGACCAAAGATGAAAATTAAAACACTTTTAATATGTTTTTGGATCTACATTTGCCATTTAAGATTTTAGAATTAACAGATTAATTCATTAGAACTCTAGATTAATACAAGAATATGTGCACTAACCTTTTGATACACTGTTGATGTGTTTGGTACTTTTGGGAAGCACCTAGGACTCCACACCAAGATCACTAATGGCAGCCCCTTGAACAACTTCTCAATCCTTTCCAATCAATTAGAAATTGAGTTTTTGCCTTTTAGAGAGGTTGCAGATGTATAAACGATTTCTAGCAATTTTAATTCAAGAGAATGTTAGCAATTCTCTTTGAATTGATGAGAGATGAAGAAGAAGAGAGGAAGAAAACAACAAGGGTGCCGGCACCTCTTTGAGAAATCAGATTTGTTATTTTGTTCTTTCATCCTTTTCCTTATATAGCTAGGTCACCACTTAAAACCCTTACCACATGTCATCTTCTGATTGGCTCAGAATTTTAATTGACCTAATCATATTATGCCAAGTGTCAAAACTAGAATTAATCTTGACATTGATCATCTTACATGATTGGAAGACAAATGGCAAGCTTATGTGTAGTGCCATGTGTCACCATCTCATGGTGCCACATGTCACTCTGTGAAATGATCAAATTACCCTTATGTCTTAATTTTGAGTTCTCAACCCAAAATAATTATTTCTCTTCTTCTAATCAATTTATATCAAATATAAATAAATTAATTAATCTCTATTAATTAATTTCTCATAATTAAATTCATATTTAAACACTTTAAATATAAATTTAACTTATACTATACATCCAATAACCTCGATTTAGTTTCAAGCCATGCTAGGGACTTTACAATCTTATTGCAAACCAAACCTATTTAATTAATTAATTAAACTCTTTAATTAATTAATTAAATCATATTTAACTTGGTGATTACTTGTTTATGTGTGTGACTCACTAGGCTCATCACTAATTGGCAATGAGATATGATATCAATTCTTAATATCATCAGAACTCTTTCTTACCATAAATGATTTCTTTAAATTATTTTAGGCAGCTCATAGACTATGGTTAACACCTAGCATAGCATGCCACAGCCACCCAATTAGTAATAAGGTTTACCTTAAATGAACTTATAATCATATGTTACCATGCACTAGAATCTCTCTGTTACAAAATCCCAATTCAAGTTTGAGTCATGGTTTATGTCAAACCTCATTTGTTATGAATATCATGTTCTCTTTTAATTTCAATTCTTGATTAAAAAGATTTTCTCATTAGAAACTCTTTTCTGATTAAATCTATCTGTCATGGCCAGGAACTTGAAACATCAAGAACAATTAAATGAACATAGGATTTTATCCCTATTTACTTAGGGTAACAGATTTCATCTTGATCAAGACCTATCTCCATATATAACTGGTAGGAGCTAACACATGCCCATATACCCATACACAGTACAAGTATGAAAGCAGTATCAAACTCAAACCACCTATATACAAGATAACTGTGCTATCTCAGGTCTAAAGACTATATGCACTGATATGATTTATGATAATGCATTGACAAAAGTAAACTCCATGTGCTTGTCATAAATGTCACTGGTTCGGCCTACTTATCATGCATAAGTGCCTATCATGTTTGTTATATGGCATGAGACTCACCATTCCATCTTATTTACATCTCATATAAATAACTTGGGAACAAACATGATTACAATCTTTCTGGATAAGTCATGTCCTTATTGTGAAGTACCCTCGATTGTGAACCAATTTATGATACTTTGTGCTAGAAATACTGTCACTTATATTCTTAATAACTTAAGAATAGAATTTCTAACAAAATATCAATGGACCTTTTCTATTACACATAAATATATTATGTAAATGGAAAAGTAAAAATGCCTTTTATTAATAAAATATATACAAGATACATATTAAATGATATGCTCAAGGTTTACTACTAACAGAAAGTATGAGGGAAACTTCAAAGACCAAGAACTTCGGACCAAAAGACTGATTCCAAAACCCCAGACCAAAGACCCCTTCTACAGTGAAGCATTCTGGTACTTATAGGGACTGGGGGTCTTTAGATGAATGACCAGGATTTTAGATGGCAAGATTGAAGGGTGTGGATTTAAAGGGACTAAATCTAAAGGTCAGAAATTAAAGAGATCGAGAATTGAAGGCTGAGATTTAGCTCAGGACTCTCTTGTCCTTTTCTCTCTAATCCAACGACTGGGGTTTTGCCTTATAGAATAGATCCAAAGGTTGGGAATAAAAGGTGTTGAGTCTGTTATTTACTTTAATCCAATGGCCCAAAATCTGTCCTTAGCAATGAAATCAATGGTGTGGATTGAGGTATGCCAGAATGCTTTAACCACCTTAGATCCAACGGTTCATATTCATCCTTACAAATGGGGTGGATGGTGGAGATTGGATCGTACCCCAAATGCTTTAACCAACTTAGATCCAATGGTGGGGGAGTTGATCTTGCAAATCAAGGGTCATGATTGAAAGTGACCCCTGAACTCCTAATTTTCCAAACCATCCAATCTTTATTGGCCGTTTCTCGATCTACCCGATCTCTGTATCTTGTTCCCCTCCCCGATCTCTCATTATGGTTGACAACTTTGAGACCTTCTCGTCCGACCTCGTATATTAACCCTTTTTATGTCTGATTTCTTCTCGCTTTCCCGATGTCTTTCCTATCCATCCCCTACATCTGGTCTATATCGGTGAACATCGAATAACGGGGAAGCATTAAATTCTCCACTTATCGATGAGCTGCTTCGAGTTCTACAGCATTAAATGCCTAGGCCTATATATACGAGGGGGTAGTAGGCTGCCATTCTCACATTTCTACTTTCCTTCTCAGGTCAATTTCCAACGTGTTCTTCTTCTATGCCTTACATCTCTGGCACCGATTTTCATCATAACAACTGTCTTGATCTTTTTCTAATAACTTCCTTTGTCTATCACCTGAAAATGGATGACACTGACAGTCAGAGAATTATGAGAATGTCATCTGATGGTGGCAAGGGAACCAAGCTAAACAGCCGATTAAGGTCCAAAATGACTATAGTTTCGGCTTTTGATTGGCCTACTGGTCCGAGCCAAAGATCTTGATATTGATGATAGCCTCTTGAAGTTCATTTGGCTCCTAACCGTCTCTAGGGTCCCGATTAGAGCTCGGTTTTGGTCGATGACATCGACAATGACAATGAGCATTTAGTAGCCTTTACCATAATTGACAAGAGCTAGCTTCTCGATCTCCACGTATCTCTTGAATGGCATCTTAAGATCGAGAGGTGTCCGAACTGTGGAAGCAAGATGGGTAGAATGTAGGTAAATCTGTAGTTAATGATCGAGTTGGGGAAGACCGCCCAATGATGTAATATGATCTTTTGGAAATGAAATGGACTTTTATTCTATTTTTATTTTATTTATTTATTCTATTTTTATTTATTCATTATATCTTTTATTGTTCGCATTGTTTTGATTATCCTTCCGATCTCTCTGCTATCTAATACCCTCTTTAGCCGATCTCTTTCGTCTGGACAATTTCCTATCCGATCTCTAATCATTTCTTATTTTACCGATCTGTTCCACTCAGACCCTTTCCTATCTGATCTTCTTTTAGTGCACATAAAAAATTGGGACATAATTAAATTTTCCACTAACCGATGCAACGCTTCGGGTCTCCCGAGCATTTAATGCCCGGACTTGTATAAATAGGGGAGGGACTCAGTCATTTTTCACTTTCACTTTCACCTTTCTCCCTAAGCTTTTTGACGACTCTCTCTCAACTTCCTAGCTTTTTCAATGCTAATTAGCAATCAAGTAATAGTTTTGATCTTTTCCCAGCTACTTTTTACCTTTACTGCCTGAAAATGAGTGGCACTGAGGGTCAGAGAGTTGCAAGTCTGCCTTTCGTTCACTTTTCATGGTCTTCTGAGAAAGGTGATGAGGTCAGACCGAGTAGGTGACCTGAAACTATTTTAGCTATTGTTCCGACCACTAGTCAGCCCACCGAGTCGAGCCAACAGCAATCACTGGTCATAAGGAGAGAGACTCTATTCGTGGACGAACTTACCTCAATCCTTGGGATGTCCGATCTCAAGCTGATAAGCCAGGAGTTCAACCTTTTAACTGACTCGTTCGAGCTTATTCGATGCCACGGGGATTTTTGGGCCTATCACTTCTTTAATGAAGTAGATCTGATAGTAGTGTATAAAGAACAATTGAAGGCTAGGCTGCGGTTGCCTCTCGAGCAATTTTATAAAGATGTCCTGAGATACCATAAAGTTTGTGTGGCCCAAGTGCATTTAAACTCCTAGTAAACTCTAGTGTCTTTCAAAGGATTATGTCGAGCCAAAAGACTCGAGCCCATAGCAAAAGTCTTTGCCGAACTACACAGACTTGCTCGGTAAAAAGACAATGAATTTTAGTTTTTTCAAGTGAAACTGCACTATGGGCTCTTCACCGATCTCCCATCTTCACTAAAAAATTGGAAAGATTGGTTCTTCGTCCTCTGGAGTAAAGATCCCCGTAGCTTCGAGGGAATCCCATGAAGTTAAAATTATTTAGATGAAATTCTCAAGAGAAGGATCACCCTAAATGATGTTGAGAGAGCCATGGTGAAAGAGCTTAAGAGCCACGCAATCTCTCATTACTATTCATGCTTGGATGTGATCATGGCCGAACTGAAGTGGTGGATGATGAATGTGATCACTCATGAGAACATCCAACTGCAACTCTCTGACCTCGGCTCTAGGACAGGTAAATCCTTGAGTCAAGCAGTCCCGGCCTAGTGACCACTCTCCCAAGGTGCCTAAGTCTTATTTCAATCACTGGAGAGGAATCGCTCAGTACAGGGGAACACTGACCTAGCTAAAGTTTTGTGCGCTTCATTCTGTTCCCCTGAGGACCAAACTCAAATGGGTCCAGAATGCATGGAAGATCTTCTGACTAAAACAATGAGCTTGGGCTTAGAGGCAATTGCAAACCAATAGATGCTCAGAGAAAAGGTGAATCTCTCAAGGAGGGAGATCACCAAGGCAGTCCAGGATGAGGTGGTTGCGAATACCCAACTCTCTGCTACTAATGAGTGGATCACCGAGATAGAGGGATAAATGAGGTCTCATAAAGAGAGGATAGTTCTGCTGGAGAAAGAACTTGAAGATGCTCAAGCCTATTGAGCTTCTGACCTAGCCAAGTTCTCCGAAGAGATCAAAGCAAAGGAGGATGAAGCTCTGGTGAAGGAAGCTGGAGCTTACGTGAACGCCCATAGTGATTTCTTAGCTAAGCTAGTCAAGCGTTGCCCCAAAGAAGACTTCACCTGGCTGGAAAAGCTCACCTCAGGTGTCGAAGCTGAGAGTGAGGATGAACAAGAGAAAGAAGAGGAGTGAATATTGAAAATGTAACTGAAGATCACTGAAGAAGACCCTCCCGCTGAATGACTTTGTATTCTCTTATCTGTTGAAATGAATAAACTCTTTTGATGATTAATTTTCTTGATGAGATCGAAAAAACATCAGACCACATTACATGCGCAATAGATCAGAAAAATTAACTCTAAAATTATTAGTGCTCATGCAATTAATTGAGATAAAAAAATCAATTGAATAAAATCGAACATAGAACTAGATGATCCTGAGATCGGTTATCAATCAAAGAACATGAGACCACGAAAACTATTACACACGAACATGAGATCGGATAACCTTGAGACCGAATATCGATCGAAACTTGAAACATTTGAAGAGTGATTTGGAATATATAAAATTGGAAAGGTGACTTGAGATCGGATCATAATTGAAGTAACTTATTAAGATCGAGTAATGTTCGGATCAAAAATCCATTCAAGAAAAGAACATTTTCATTAATTTTAAAATTGCATTACAACTTTTACAAATTGTGAATTTGATAGCCGGCCATATATGGTGTCCACAAACATGCTAATTTATTTTATAATTATCAAGTATTAAATTAAATTTATTTTATATGCCAAGGCTAGTTTAATTTACAAACAATATTAATTTTAAGTTTTCAAGTATTTATTTAAATTAATTACATGCAAAAGTCGGTTAAATTAAAAATAAAAACAAAGTTAATTTTTATTTATCAAATAAAAATCCTATTATTACTATAATTTCATGCCAATGGTTATTCTAAGAATTCAGGGCTACTTACTTGTTGGTAATTGTAGTTGCCATTGGGGTAAGATACGCTTAAAAGAGGGCCTTTTCTTCTAGTGTGACAATAATATCCCTGGCTTACTCCTATTTGGCTCCACGTAAATGCCCTCTTTGGTACTTACCTTAAAGCTACTTACCAATTTTGTTTGTAAAATAAAACAAAGAAAACTTAAAGAAAATAAAAAAAAAGTAAAGAAAATAAGAAAATATTAATAACAATTCGCATTGGATTCTAACTCTAGTATCCTAAAGGGTTAAGATTTCTAATTAGTTATAACTACCTAAGGGTCCAGGTCTTCTGACATATTCCAAACACTTCTTGGATTAAAATAACATAGAAAAATATATCAAATATCAATTAGAACCCAATAATACATAAGAACATGCATAAACATTCAATTCCCAGATTATGGCAGATTGACAGTAATAAGAAATTCGATTTTTGAAAAATAGTTAGACATGCCAAAAAATCATGAAAAAATTATAGAAGGCAGCCAAAACATCATACAATATCATAAAATTTATAAACCAAACAAAACTTCAGCCAAATGGTCTACACAAATAGCAACTTTTTTCAGTAACAGAATCGCACTACTTTTTTATAAAATTCATAACTCATCAACCAGAATAGATATAAATGTGAAATCAATTGAAAAAGATTCATAAGATTCTGAAATTAATTTTAGACGCCATATTTGCACAAAAATATTAATAACAAGGGAGATATAGGCTTCACAAATCAGGTATGCTGCAAATCGGGTTTTGCAGGAACTCTAACTTTAAATAGCCATAACTTATAAAAAAACAAAAGCTTTTTGTCGTGATTCTTGAGCCTAAAATTAATAAAATTTCATGTACAATATGAATATAATTTTTAAATTTTTTTTAAGATTCATAAGAAATGCAAAATAATAAAAACCTAGGAGACAGAAAATTGAATATGTGTGGAGTTATATATCCGCTCAAATTAAATATGATTACGTGATCTAAATGAACATACAAGATAAATTAAAAGACAAATAACATAGAATTAAATATTACGTGACATAGATCTTAAAAAGAAAATAACAAAAATAAACCTTCAAGAAATATTGCATGAAAATCTTCTTGAAGAAAAGAAAAGAAACAAGAAAGAACTAAAAGAGTCTTAATATCTTTAAATTTCCTATAACTCTAAAATATCTCTAAATAATTCTGAATTTTCTGATTATTTCTGAATCACTTTTTTTTGCCCCCCTCTTTTTCTTCTTATTTTACCCCAGTAGGATATTTATATGGTTTTGGGAGAAATGTGTGATAGGGTCTGGAGTCTTAGGGTGATAAGGTTTAGATAACTTAAACAACTGGGATTGCAAAATTTGAGTGAGACTGGGATATGAATGAGGTGTTTTAACCAATAGAAAGAGAAGGAAAGGTGCCAGCACCAATAAGAAGTGAGGAAGAGAGTGGGATCAATTGGGAGAAAGAGTTTATATGAGAGAGGGAAAGAGGTGTAATAGGATTTGGAGTCCTAGGGTGATGAGGTTCAGATAACTTAAATAACTGGGATTGAGAAATTTGGGTGAAATGGGATATGGGTGAGGTGTTTCAACCAATAAGAAAGAGGAAAAGGGGGTGGCATTAATAGAGAGTGAGGAAGAGAGTAGGGCCAAGTGGGAAAGAGAGTTTGTATGGGAAAGGGAGAGAGAAAAAAATATTTTTTTATTTTAATTTTTAAAAAATAAATTAAATAAGTTCTATTTAAAATTCTTAATTAACTTTTCTTAGGCTTATGAGGTCCAATTAAACTTAATTAGGTCTATTTAAGAACTACCCATATTAAATTTAAATAAAATAAAATTTTATTTAAATTTAATTAAATTAATTTTTTAAAAAATATATTTTTTTTTTCAAAATAATGTTACTTAATTAATAATTTAACTCTATACCTTCAATTACATCTTACAATTATATAATTTTTATCATCAAGTTTCTCACAACTTTAATGCACATACTCATAATGATTCACAAAATAAATGTCCACAGTGAGATTCATTAATAACTGCCAGAGGCCTAAGTACAGAAATAGACTCTTGGTCATACAAAGCAATAAAACCAACAACAAGGCTCAAACTCTGCCCAAAAGGGAGGCCCAAGCCCATAACAAGATAAACCCTAACGGAGAATGGATCTAGACCCAACCCGATGCTCAGCATAGTACCGTGGCAACCTTAGCATAAACAACAGTCTAACACTGGTTGGGGATGAAGCAAACTAATTGAGACATTATTAAAGGGCTAAAAATGGCTAGAGGTGTCTTGAAAAAAGGCTCCCTAGACTACAACAACAACCTTAAAAACTATCAAGAAGAAAAGCTGAAAGCCCATGCGAATATGAGACACCTCACATCGATCTGTTGTCGATGCTAAAAGTGGAGAAAAAAATAAAGCTCTTATATCAACGAGCACCCAAAGGCTGTTAAAAAGATTTTTACGAAATAAAATTAAAATTAATAAATTTTTTTAGTAATATATTAAAATTAAGTGACGAAAATAAAATATAAAATAAAATTTAAAGATAAATTATAAAAATTATCATAACTTTATACAATAGACTCAAATCATAATCATATTATAACTTGAAAGTTTTGTTATTAAATCATAACCTCCACTATATAGATTCCTTGCTGCTTCTAATTTAAGTTTAAGTAGAATTAGAAATTATAATTCAAAAATAACTCAAATGCTATAACCTTCTTTTTTTTTTTTTTTTTTTTTTTTAAATTTAGCACATGTTAATTGTGGAGAGATGAGGAGTCAAGAGTGTTATTATTTTATTATAATTATAAGATGACAATCAATGTTCATTAATCAAATAATTCTCTTTCAAATAAAATTTATAAAAAAAATAATTTTTAAATCATAATAATTTTTACTTTTTTAACAGTCCAACAATATAATAACAAATAATTTTAATATATATATATATATATATATATATATCAATTCAAATTAATTTTTCTCCTTTCAATTTATATTTTAATTTTAGTTTGACATAATTTTGAAATTTATTGATTAATAACAATGTTGTGATAATTTTCTCTATTAAATTTCTTTATTTTTAATGTCTTTTTTTTTAATTTTTTTATTATTAAAAATTAATATTTTCTTTTTAATTTTTACATGAGATATTTTGAATCTTTAATCCGCTATAATATTTTTTTTAATTAATTGAATTTTTTGAATTAAAATAAATGCTTAATCCTTTTTAAATTTTTGTATAGATATTATATTTTATTAATTGAATTTTAAAATTTTTATTTATTTATTTATTTATTTTAATATTTAAACCATTTATATGTTCATAAATAAATTGATTTTTGTATAATTTTTAACTTTTTATTTTCAATTTAATTGTTTTTAATTATTTAGTTATTTAATTTGTATTCATTATAATTGTTTTTCTTAAATCAGTTTGAAGATTATATTATTTTATGATAAAATATATTTTACTTTATTAATCTATTTGAACTTTTTTTTTCCTATAAACACTACTTTAAAATGGTAAAATTTTGATTAAAATTATTTTTTTATAATAATAATAATAATAATCTTTTAAAATATTTAAAAATAATATTTATAAACTTTTTTATAATATCTATTTAGAGTTGTTACCCCCATTAAAGGTATAATTATAAATAATAAATAATTAAATTTGCTTTGCTTATATTTAATTTTTTTTAATAATTAAAAATATTTTAAAATAATATGCATATACATTATTTTTATATACTAAACCTATTACCTTAAGAAAAATATTAGACATATTTTTTATTACTTTTTTAAATAATCACTACTATTATTTTCTTTTATAACTATACTCTACAATTATTTTTTTTTTTTTGAAATTATATGTTTATTCTATGTATTATAATAAATATAATATTATTAATATTAATTTATTTTAAACTAAACTATATACACATAACTAATATATAATATAATGAATGATTAAAATTTTATTTCACTTGAATTATGATCTACACAAATAATATGTAATATAATTTTTTATATAATTTTAAAATAAAATTACATGTATTTTCAAGAAAAATATTTTTTTATTAATTATATTAATATAATAAATATATATACATAAAAAAAAAATTCACATCGGTTTTAAATAGCTTGTATATATATTTCTAGTTCAGCCCGTGATTGCCTACACATGTCAACTAGCATAGTCGTCTATGTTGTAGCAATATATACTGTGGTTATTAGCCATCAAAACACACCACGGCTAAACAAGCTAGCTTTTCATTCATAATGCTTAACAAAATTCCACTTTATCCTTTCCTCTTCTGCTGCTGCCTTCTATTGTCATCAATCCTCTTTATGGAACTCAACCTTAATGCAAGATTTGTCCGCAAATTATTGTCTGATCCTCACGGTCAACTCTCTTTGATTTTTTTTTTTTTTTTGGGTATCTTGTAATTCTGATGATCTAATGGATTCTATTTATAAAATTTTACAGTATGATAATTGACAACATGGCATGTTGCAGAGAGTGGAAATGGGAATAATAAGATCGGAGTAATGGGAAGTTAATTATTATTAATTATAAGCATATACATTTTTTGCAATTATAATTTATAAATATGGATATATATTAATTCCATTTAAGTTTTTATGTTAAGATATTAAGAAACTAAAAAGCATATATTAATTAGTAGTAATACTAAGACTAATGAACAAAAATGTTAAGCATTAAGAATCTAAAAAGTCACATATTAAATAGTGATAATAATAAAATAAAGGTAAAATTGACAAATAAGAAAAAAAAATCTAATAAAATGTTGGACTTATTTTATAGATCAATTTTATTATATTTATATAAATATAAATATGAATGAGTTTTAATTCAAGTTTTAATTCAAGCTCTAATTGTAATGAAATTTTGGGCATTGCTGCGGCCACCGATCCAATATAAAGGCATATTTATTATATACCCCCCATTGCCACACTACATTCTTGAAGTTGATACCTTTCACCAATCTCTTTTGTTGCCTCTGCTAGCTAATCTGCCTTGGCTATGTCTAATCTATAATTACTGATAGCTATGATACCCTCAACATTAAAACAGATAGAAGGATAAAATCTTTACGTTTGCTTATCCATGACAATTTCAAATCATGTCAGATTGAAGTTTAATAACGAGTCAAATAATCACTTGTAGAGTTGTTTTACCAAACCATATGAAAGATAATTTGAAAATATTACAAATGATAAGGAAATATGTAAAATCCTATCACAAAATCTTAAAAAGTAATTTCTTATCCAATGTTACCCATTCGGGAGAGGAAGTCCAGTCTTAATTACCTTCATTCCTGATAGATTCATCTTTCATTTAACTATGTATTCAAGAATTATATTGATGCTTATTAAAACAAAATGACTGTAAAGAATTACATTGACCATATGTAAAAAAATAAAAATTAGTGGATTATATTTTATTAAAACGAAATGACGGTATCTCGAAGAAATTAAAGACCATATCTACATATAAATGCGTAGAGCCCAGACGGTTCATAAATTCAATAGACTTATTGATCATGATACCATATTGTCAGTAATCCGAAGCCAGTGTATGTAGAGGGAGATCATGCCAACTTTGAGATCGAGCCATCATTCGGAGTAGAAGCTTTGGAGCTTTACCCTGACGTCAAATATGCTACTGTTGACGAGTGCCTTGATCAAGTTGTCTGAGCCTTTTGTGTCAAACAGCACTTGCTAGATAAATAATCTTGTATAGTTGCAAACTTGGGCTTTTCGAGTGCAGGAGATGTATCATGTATCTTTAGGTTTCATAAGCCTAATTCTGCATCTTGTAATTGGCAGTTTGGAAAGCTTTACGTGGCTAACCCAATCTAAATAATAACGCACAGTTCAGAAAGAAAAATCTGAAAGTAGAGTCTGATATTACTACATTAAATTCATACAATGCAGCCCCCAAAACTTGTTAAAGAGAAGGAGGCAAAGGCAGGGGCCAGAGAACTGTAAACAAGATGAGGGCAAAATAGAAAGTTCCTTGGCAATAGAACTATATATTGTATTCCAGTGGCTGTAATAACTTCTGATTTGCATGAAAATTTCACTAACTGCTACTGACAATTTCCATGTCTAACATTGAGAAACCAAAGAGTGAACTAATAATACTGCACCACGCAGTTTAGATAGAATCATTTTCAGAAACATATCTGAATCTTCTTAATATGCGTATAAACAATGAAATTTCACTTTCTACTACATCAGCACTCTGCCATCATAAAATGCCAAGGCACTATTGCGAGTGCATATTGAAAACCATCATATAACATTAATGCATGTCACTCGAAAAGGAAGGAAACAAAAGAAAAAAATAATAATAATTATCATGAATCTTCACGTCTACATTTTTTTCCCATCTTCCTTTTCTACACGCCCTATGAACCGGTCAATGTTTAATCCCCACGTGAACCACTGCTACTTGCAGAAGCTTTCTTGCCAACATACTTCTGTCAAATGCCAAAAAACCATAGTTATCTATCAACAATCTACGCTGCTACATAGCTGCTTTTTCGGTTGTTCCAGCTAGCACAGCGTCAGTGAAAATTAAAAGTGCTCACATGATGAGTTCCATCAAAAAGATGTAGATTGCTATGTGAGGCACTCAGAAACTTACCTGCTTTCCAATGTTGAAAGGAATATACTTGTATTTGATCATATGTGCAATTTGGGGCCTCATAGTAAGGACAAAAAGAACAATCCAGTAACAAAGTAGGATTGGCAAAACACTGGGACATCAAACATGGAAAAGAAGGTCATGACAAATGCTATGCAGAATGCCCTTGTGAAGGAATACCTGGAAACATGACAACAGATATGAGAAGATCAATGTCATGCATAGATATCAAGAATGGATCTGCAAAAGTAGGCCCATGTAGTTGGAGAAAAGGGGAAAGTTATCTTAATTTGCAAACTACTAATATTTCTCTCCAGTAATTATTGAAAGCTAACCAAAACCCGCATGCCGCTGTGGCAATCACCAGCATGTCAGATTTTCATGCCAAGTTCAACAACAGAACATGGAAGATTCCACATGACTAAAAATTACTAGCAACGAACAATTTGAGATAAACTGTGTCTAACTGAGATCAAATAGCAATTGGAGATCATTCAACAAGGTAAAAAAAACAGGAGGGTCAGTTACTACAGTCAGACAATTAGTAAACATGTGCATCAAAAGAGCACAAGCAATTTTTTATTTAATGCCACAGCACATGCAAAGACAGTAAAACTCATTGGAAATTACCTTTCCTGGATGGCTATTTTATTAATGGTAAATAGAATACAATAATAAAATACATATCGGGATATTATATTTCTATACAAATAATGTTAATCATTTATAGAAAATAATATTAAAAATAATTTGACGAATTCGATTGAGTTGATAAAGTATAGTATGATAGAGTATAAAATTTGTACTTGACCAAACGATGAGAAACACCCTCCATTCAATGGCTCACCACTATGAAACAGTTCATTTTTTCAAGTCTTTCTACAAATCTAATCAGAAGATCTTCAAATTCAAATCTCCTATTGGGAGAGAGAGCTTCCAATGAAAAATGCATCTGTGACCACCTAAAGGAGAAATTAAAGGAAAGAAAGGAGGGAGAAAAGGGAAGAAGATAAAAAATAAATAATAAATAAATAATAAATAAACAAATAACTAAATAAATAAGACGCGGAGAGCATTGAAAACGACTTGACATTTTTTTTTTCTCTCGAAAGATAGTTGTGGAATCCATTAATAACTGGCCTAAGTACAGAAAAAGACTCTTGGCTATACAAGCGATAAAAACAGCAACAAGACTCAAACTCTGCCCAAAAGAGAGGCCCAAGCCCATAACAAGATAAACCCAAACGGAGAATGAATCGAGACCCAACCCGATGCTTAACATAGAACCATGGCAACCTTAGCATAAATAACACTGTAGTAACTTAAATTTTTAAAATATAAATTTCATATTTTCATATAGTATTTAAATATTATTTTAATATTATCTAACTGATTTATAATTTTTGTAAAACTTTCATTTATATATTTTTAATGTTATTTCTAAATATATTTTATAAATTATTTAATAATCCAATTTTAATTAAAATAATTACTTGCTTCTAAGATTTGATTAATTGTTATTAATTTGATTATTATTATTATTATTATTATTATTATTATTATTATTATTATTGTATTTTCTTTAATTTTTTTATTTATATATATATATATATTTGTTTGAGACTTAATCGAAAAGAATTTTAGACCAATTTGAATGTACTTTAAAAATTTAAGAACTGAAAGGATAATTAAAAGTATAAAAAAAACCCAAATTTTTTTTGAAACCGGTCAGGCCCCGCCCCCTCTCCCCCCCTTTTCATGCTCTCTCTCTCTCTCTCTCTCTCTCTCTCTCTCTCTCTCTCTCTCTCCTCGCCCTCACCTTATCGGCAACCACCCCAGGTGGCCGCAGCTTCTCTAGGTGACCTTCAAAGGCCGATCAACAACGGCCGGCGACTAGAAATTCGGCACCCATGCAAAGAGAGAGAAAACCTGTCATCTCTACTTCCAAGCTTCATTTTGAGCGTATTTGACCTCCAAACGGAGTGTTTCTAGCAGCATTGGACTCTTGGGAGCGAAAGCTTTCAAATGGGACCAACTTCGCCAGATTTCATGAAGCTTCTGGCAAGGTGGAGGAGAGAGAAGGCAGCAGCATTTTGGCCATTTTGCCAACTATCCAATCATCCGATCAGCGATCCGAGATTACTGATGAACTCAGCGCATCGAGACATTAGAGATGGGACAAATCCCGCTCTGATCAAACATCGTTTAAAAAAAGCAATCATTGAACGGTCCAAATCGCTTGATAAAACTTTTGACCTTTTTCAATGCTTGTAAATTAAATATAATTATATATTAATCATTAATAATTTATGGGCTTTATTTAGGTGCAATTGAATCAGCGATAGCTCACAAGCACTTAAGACCGAGTTTTCAGCCCAGTCTGGGTGTTTGGCTGACTGTCCCAAAAAGGGTTGTATTTATAGTCATTTCTAGCATTTTCAGATGCATTCCAGATAGCAAAATTTGCAAAAGTAGTCCCTAACTAAAGTTGGGTAGTTTGTGCTTTGATTAAGTTAGTTAGTTAAATCTACAAAATATTCCTAACTTATAAAAATTTAGAAAAGTGACTTTAATTAATACAAGGACAATGCAGAGAACCTCCGGGAATATTTTTATAATTTTTGAAGTACTTAAAATAAATATTTTGACTGTAGAGGAGTTAGAGACCCAAGCTAGAGTTTGATTGTTTGGACTTAGATTAGGTTTCTTGTAGGCCCCGCATAGACATTATAATTGTTGTAGTGGGCCTGAGGCCCTATGTGTTGTTGTTGCTAAGTTTTCTTGCAAGAAGGTTAGGTCCAGTTATAGGAGAGACTCTGTTGAAATTTTGGCACGACCTTAGAAATTATTCTTACTTCTTTAATTAAATTAATTAGTTAATTTTATCAATCTTTTGATAGAGGTCAATGTACATATTTAGGTGATCGGTGCCAGCTATCTTCTCCTTCTAGCTAGATCAGCTGCAGTCAAGTTGATCAGTCTGTGGGTTAGATATTGATTATTTTTGTAATTTTAATATTAATCATATATCTGGTATATTCATACATTCTATAAATAATTAATTATGCATATAAATAGTTAATATATTAGGGACATTTTGATTACTGCATAATTAATTATTGTTATTTATTTGTGATTGTCACCCTGAAGATAATTTAGAACTCAGTCTGTGTGTTGACGTGAGTTTGGTGTGGATATGGATATGGATGTAGATATGGGTAAAACGAGTAGTCGCGACTGGAACTTGACTCGCTGGGACCCGATCCTTATATATGGATAAGTCGGGGTGAGCATAACTTTGAATTGATTTCGCTGACCCTCGCACCGGGATTATTAAGCAAAAGTCTAGCTTGAGTTGATCTCCCTGACAAATATTAAATTAATAGAGTTGTATAAGAAATCAGCTTTCATATATATATATATATATGTTGGTGTGATACACTGCGTGTGTGAGTAGCTCCAAATTAACTTATTGCGTGAATATTGAGTGAGTTATTTGTTTTATGTATTAGATGTACATTTCATGGTATGATTGCACTAATTTTAGATAGTTATACGGCAACCACCACAAAAAGTTCTTCTTTGATTTTCGCTAGTTGCACTCTAAAATATCCTAAAACTATCTACAATCTCACCCAGGATGAAGAGGGAACCCACAATATAAATGAGAAGAAGGACAACCTTCCCCGCCGAAGGGGTCTAGGAAGGCCGCTTGATGCAAAAGAAGAAAAAAAAAAAAAAATTTGTTCTCCCTCAAGTGCTCTATATGTTGTTGCTTGATGGGATTTAAACTATTTGACTTGATTGCATAACCAATTAAATAAACAATCAAACATATAATATTTTCAATAACCAAAACAGACCAAACATATTATTAAAAATAATGCCACTAAACATAGAAAAAAATTGAGCATGTTACATGATAAATCTGAAATATAGTTATGCCAAAATAATTGAATACTTTAAGTTGAGAAAAATAAATTGAACATCCTTTAAGTTAGTAAGAATTCTATGATCAGTAAACATGAAGTACAAAATTTAATCAATAATTAATAAAGACCTTTTTTTTTTTAATTTTTCACTCAGTTTCTATTAATCAATTTCACTAAATAAATAAATTAAAAATTATAATTTAAATTAAACTTTGGCATTCAAAAGAGGAATTGATAAATTTAATATTTTTTTAAAAAGTAAAACTTCAAACATCTTTTAAGACTTTTATCCAAACTATATGTACTAACTACTTTATTTTTTTTAATTGACATTTAGTGATAATTTATTTATTTATTATTTTTTATTGTATAATATGAATTTCATTACATATAACTGCTTAGGTAAGTTATAAATAAGTCCTTAAAGTTTTTCATAATTTATAATTTAATCTCATTATTTTCAATTTGAAACAATTTAATTCTTAAATTTTTGTTCAGTCAAAAAACTAGTCCCTCCATCTAAATTTTATCAAATTTATCATTAATTTTAGTTTAAATAACTAAAATACCCTTAATTTCAATTTAAAATGATTAAGTCTCTAAGATATTATTTTCTTAATAAAAAGTTCTTTATATCTAACTTAGATATACATTTAAATAGTTAGTATATTTTTATTTAAATAATTGTATATATTATATTTAAAATATAATAAACAAATATATTATGATTAAAATATGATAAATATTATGAATAAAATAGTCCTAAATTGTTTTTCATAGAAAAGAGAGACTTACCTGTAATTTTTTGCATACTTTAAGGACTAATTTGCAATTTACTTAAAAATTTGATATTTTATTTGACTTATTTAACCAATAAAATATACTAAAAAAAATGGACGGATGGAATTTTTAATCTATTTTAAAAATAGAGGGATAATCTCATCCCAACCCAGAAGCTAGTTCTTGACTTATAATTGGACTCATTAACTGAGCCCAAAATGGAATTCAAGAGTGTGAAGTCACTTTCCAAGCTCAATTGGCATCACGCATTGACGTTTAATTTATTTTTTATTTTTCCGATTCATTAATTGAGCCCAAAATGGAATTCAAGTGTTTGGAAATCACTTTCAAAGGTCAATATGTATCAGTCATTGACGCTTAACGTCTATAGTACGAGATAGACTTGGAACATAAGATTCTCTACATGGATCAACTAGCGTAGTCTTAGTCGTCTATGGTATAGCAATATATATCTTGGTTATTGGCCATCAAGACACATCACTGCTAAAATAAGCTAGTTTTTCATTCACAATGCTTAACAAAATTTCACTTTCTTTCCTCTTTTGCTGCTGCCTTCTCTTGTCATCAATCCTCTTTATGGACCTCAACCTCGATGCAAGATTTGTCCGCAAATTATTATCTAGTCCTCATGGTTAATTCTCTTTGGTTTTTTTTTTTTTTCTCATAATTCTGATGATCTAATGGATTCTATTTATATAATATTTTACAATTTTAATGTGATAATTAACAACATGGTATGTTGCAGAGCCTCCTGGGAAAAGTAAGATCGGAGTAAAAGGAAGCCACTCAAACAGCCCCATCTGCGTTTGGCAACAGTACCAAAAGTCGCAAAACCTTTATACAACAGGGCTTTATCCAAGGGAGCCGTCTTTAGTTGCGGTAGAAACAAAAGATATTGCACCTCATCCAAACCCCCCTCGCGTGCCACGGTGTACGCCAGACCTGGAGGAAATCCTTAATCTTTACTTGTCAAAAACTATAAATCAATGAGTTTTAATTCATTGGACTCAAGACATAGAATGTGTTGTAAAATTCAGTTAATAAATATATAAATATTATATATTTATATCTTAAATTTATGATAGATCGAATTTAGATAATAATTTTTTAAATATATACATATATTTTCATTGATTTCTAATACAAAGAAATTAATTGAGAATATATATAATTGTTATATAATATTCTTACTAATGATCTCAAATTAACATAATGAAAGGATTGCATATCAATTATGAAAATATATAGGTAAAATTATAAAAAAAGTATATTATAATTCTACTCACTTTTATTTCAAGGTTTGATTCAGTTTGTGATAAAATAATACTATGAGATTTCGCATAATTAGTAAATGGAGAATTTGCATCTTTTATCCATTAAAAGTTATTAACATGAAAGAGAAATCTGCTGAGATGGAATTAAAAAAAAAAAAAAAAAAGAAAAATTACTAAAAGAATACTATGTGGTTTTTTAGTAATTTTTTCGACTTTTTTTTTTTTTTCTTGAAGGATTTGCGAGAGCATTGAAAACTACTTGACTTTTTTATCACTTGAAAGATGGTTGTGAGATTCATTAATAACTGGCCAGAGGCCTAAGTACAGAAATAGACTCTTGGTCATACAAGCAATAAAACCAACAACAAGACTCAAACTCTGCCCAAAAGAGAGCCCAAGCCCATAACAAGATAAATCCTAACGGAGAATGGATCTAGACCCAACCCGATGCTCAGCGTAGTACCATGGCAACCTCAGCATAAATAACAGTCTAACACTAGTTGGGGAAGAAGCAAACTGATTGAGACACTATTAAAGGGCTAAAAATGGCTGGAGATGTCTTGAAAAAAGGCTCCCTAGACAACAACAACCTTAAAAGCATCAGGAAGAAAAGCTGGAAGCCCATACGAATAGGAGACACCTCGCATGGATTTGCCGTCGATGCTAAAGGTGGAGAAAAAATAAAGTTCTCATATCAACGAGCACCCGAAGGCGTTGGTAAGGACCCCAAGATGTTTCCTTCTCCTGTCTCTTCCCAAGCAAATCTACACCTCCAAGCGATCTACACTACCCACCAACGTGAAAACATTGAATAATGGCTACACAAGATCCCCACAAGCAACCGTCATAGGGCAAAACACAACAGAAATTAAAATCACTTGAGCTACCGCAGCCACCATAGCAAGTCCCCCTTTGATTTTTGCTGGCTGCACTCAAAAATATCCTAAAACTATCTACAATCTCACCCAAGGTGAAGAGGGAACCCACAAATATAGACAAGAGGAAGGATGACCTTTCCCCACCTGGAGGGGCAAAGAAAGGCCACTTGATGCAACAAAAAAAAAAAATAATAATAATAAAAAAAAGAGAAAACTATTTTATCTCTCAGATACTCTATACGTTGTTGCTTGATGGGTTTTAAACTATTTGACTTGATTGCGTAACTAATTAAATAAACAATCAAAGATATAATATATTCAATAATCAAAACAGACAAAACATATCATTAAAAAATAATGCCACTAAAAATAGAAAAAAAAAATTCAGCATGTTACATGATAAATCTGAAATTTAGTTATGCCAAAATAATTCAATCCTTTAAGTTGAGAAAAATAAATTGAATATCCTAAAGTTAATTAGTAAGAATTCTATGATCAGTATAAATCACTCACAAAATTTAATCAATAATTAATAAAGATCTTTTTTTTTAAATTGACATTTAGTGATAATTTTATTTATTATTTATTTTTATGGTATAATATGTATTTCATTACATATGATTGCTTAGTTAAATTATAAATAAGCCCTTAAAGTTTTTCAAATTTCATAATTTAATCTCATTATTTTCAATTTGAAATAATTCAATTCTTAAATTTTTGTTCAGTCAATAAATTAGTCTCTTCATCTAAATTTATCAAACTTACCATTAATTTTGGGTTAAATAACTAAAAATACCCTTAATTTCCAATTTAAAATAATTAAGTCTCTTAGATTTTGTTTTTATTAATTAAAAAGTTTTTCATATCTAACTTACATATACATTTAAATAGTTAGTATATTTTCATTCAAATAATTGTATATATTATATTTAAAATATAATAAACACATATATTATGATTAAAATATGATAAATATTATGAATAAAATAGTCCCTTGAGGGATTAATTTTTTTTTTTTCACAGAGAAGGGAGACTTTCCTCTAATTTTTTTACATACCTTAAGGACTAATTTATAATTTACTTAAAAATTTGATTTTCATTTGACTTATTTAACCAATGAAATATACTAAAAAATGAATGAATGGAATTTTTAATCTATTTTAAAAATAGAGGAATGAAATACTTAATAATATCAAAATACAAAATTAAATAATAATTTGCCCTTTTTTTAATCTCATCCCAACCCAGAAGCTAGTTCTTGACTTGTAATTGGATTCATTATTTGAGCCCAAAATGGAATTCAAGAGTGTGAAATCACTTTCCAGGGTCAATACGTATCACGCATTGACGCTTGACGCTTATGATACCAGGTAGACTTGGAGGGTGTACCAGGAGTAATTTTGGTACTGAGTTTTAAAGTTTAAGATTATTTTTATAAATAAAAATATTATTTTATATATGATTGAAAAAAATAATTTGATCAAATTTAATTAAAATTGATTGAATTTAATTTTTAATTATTTTTTAACGCTATCTAATTAATTTATTTTAAAAAATAATTTTCTCAACAGTAATTTCAATAGCAATATCAAACAGGCCCTTATTAGTTTTGAGTAAAGAAATTTTAAATTATTAAAATCTCAATTATGTAACTTAAATTATTGAAATTGTAGATAGGTAGAGAATAATTTTTTTTTTCTCACAATAAATATCAAATTAAAGAAGAAAAATTATAACTTTTAATTTACTAAATATCATATCAGTAAAAACAGCTTAAAACTGATTATTTAATATTATGCGTGATTTTATATTATTTAAATTAAAATTATAGAGTGTTGTCTATGTAATTTACCTATAATCATAAAATTCTCTACAGTGGTGGAACTAATTTATAGCCCTCAAAAGTTTTGAAAATTAAAATTTTCATCCTAAAATTTAATATATATATATATATATATATATATATATATATATATATATATATATATTTTAAAAATTACTATTTACCCTCTAAAAAATTTACTATAAATTTTAGTAAATTCTTGAAAAAAAAAACTATTTTTTACCCTCTAATATATTTTTTTTCAATTTTACATTTTTATGCAAATTTCATTCATATATTTCTTATAGAATTTAATTTTAATCTCATAATATTTTATATTTTTATGTTAGTATATTTTTATCAAGATTTCATTTAATTTCTTTTTAACTTTTATTTTTAGCCCTAAGAATTATTATATTATATATATAATTAAAACAAACAGCTTTTTACTGTTCCTAAGGAACAGCAAAATGACAATTTTACCCTTTTATTTTTATTCATTTTCATTTCTATATATATATATATATATATATTCAAATTATTTACCTTTTCAAATTTTGATTTCAATTTTAATTGTTTTTAAATTATTTAATTATTTTTAAATTAAAAATTATTTATCCTTTTTATTTATTATTATTATTATTATTATTAAAAGAAAGTAAACTGAAAAATCCTCTCTACTAATCTCCCTTTTTTTTTTTTCTGTTACATATATCACATGTTAATTGTGGAGAGATGAGGAGTCAAGAGTGTTATTATTTTTATAATCTCTAATTATAATTGCCAGATGACAATCAATGTTCATCAATCAAATAATCTTCTTTCACATAAAATTTATAAAACAAATTTTAAATCATAATAATTTTTACTTTTTTAACAGTCCAACAATATAATAACAAATAATTTTAATATATATATCAATTCAAATTAATTTTTCTCCTTTCAATTTATATTTTAATTTTAGTTTGAAATAATTTTGAAATTTATTGATTAATAACAATGTTGTGATAATTTTCTCTATTACATTTTTTAATTTTTAATGTATTTTTTTAATTTTTTTTACTATTAAAAATTAATATTTTCTTTTTAATTTTTACATGAGATATCTTGAATCTTTAACCCGCTACAATATTTTTTTTTAATTAATTGAATTTTTTGAATTAAAATGAATGCTTGAATCCTTTTTAAATTTTTATATAGATATTATATTTTATTAATTGAATTTTTAAATTTTTATTTATTTATTTATTTTAATATTTAAACCATTTATATGTTCATAAATAAATTGATTTTTGTATAATTTTTACTTTTTTATTTTCAATTTAATTGTTTTTAATTATTTAGTTGTTTAATTTACATTCATTATAATTATTTTTCTTAAATCAGTTTTAAGATTATATTATTTTATGATAAAATAAATTTTACTTTATTAATCTATTTGAGCTTTTTACTTTAAAATGGTAAAATTTTGATTAAAATTATTATTATTTTTATAATAATAATAATAATAATAATAATAATAATAATAATAATAATTTTTTAAAATATTTAAAAATAATATTTATAAACTTTTTTATAATATCTATTTATAGTTGTTACCCATTAAATGTATAATTATAAATAATAAATAATTAAATTTGCTTTGTTTATATTTAATTTTTTTAATAATTAAAAATATTTTAAAATAATATGCATATACATTATTTTTATATACTAAACCTATTACCTTAAGAAAAATATTAGACATATTTTTTTATTAACTTTTTAAATAATCATTACTATTATTTTCTTTTATAACTATACTCTACAATTAATTTTTTTTTGAAATTGTATGTTTATTCTATGTATTATAATAAATAAATAATAAATATAATATTATTAATATTAATTTATTTTAAACTAAACTATATACACATAACCAATATATAATATAATGAATGATTAAAATTTTATTTCAGTTGAATTATGATCTACACATAAATAATATGTAATATAATTTTTTATATAATTTTAAAATAAAATTACATGTATTTTCAAGAAAAATATTTTTTTATTAATTATATTAATATAATAAATATATCTACATAAAAAAAAAATTCACATCGGTTTTAAATAGCTTGTATATTTCTAGTTCAGCCCGTGATTACCTACACATTTCAACTAGCATAGTCGTCTATGTTGTAGCAATATATACTTTGGTTATTAGCCATCAAAACACACCACGGCTAAACAAGCTAGTTTTTCATTCATAATGCTTAACAAAATTTCACTTTATCCTTTCCTCTTCTGCTGCTGCCTTCTATTGTCATCAATCCTCTTTATGGACCTAAAACTTAATGCAAGATTTGTCCGCAAATTATTGTCTGATCCTCACAGTCAAATCTTTTTGATTTTTTTATTTTTTTGGGTATCTTGTAATTCTGATGATCTAATGGATTCTATTTATAAAATTTTACAGTATGATAATTGACAACATGGCATGTTGCAGAGAGTGAAAATGGGAATAATAAGGTCGGAGTAATGGGAAGCTACTCACAGTCAGGCCCATCTTTGTAACAGCGTACCTACAACAAGACCAAGAAATTACAGCGTATCTACAGCAAGACCAATAAATTCATAGCCACGCCCATCTGGATATGGTAACAGCCTACCAGAATTTGCAAAACCTTTACGTTCATCCGCAGCCTTTACTCGTGGAATTAGCAAAAAAGATTGCATGACAAGCAATCCCTCGCGTGATGGTGTGTACTCACGGGAGCGATTTCCAATCGGAGGAAAAAACTGAATATCATGAAACTCGCTTGTACCTATTTGTATGAATTTTATTGGTTTGTCATTTTATGTAGGATAATTATATGAAATTATGACTGCATTATATAATTTCTCATCAACTAGACATTTACCTGCATATTACACAAGTCTACTTTACTTTTTAAAATTATTAATAAAATAAATAATAAAAATTTAATAAATAAATTTTTAAAAAAATATTAAAAATATAAAAAAAATAAATTTTAAGAACATACCTTATAAATATTTGTAGAAAATCTTGTTTACTATATCCACATACCTATAACTTTCAAGATCTAATTGTGGATATTTATAATGATTTCAAATTTATATTAATTTTCTTTTGTTATCAAAATTTAATAGAATTATACTTTCAATTGTGATATTCACTCACAAAATATATACTTGTAACTATGGTTTTTATATGCAATTGTTAAATTCATTAATTATTTTTTATTTTACTTGTCATTAGCTTATTATTAATGATAATAATATGACCATAAATTTAGTGAAATCAATAAATTTTATTTAATACATACATATTAATTATTATTAATAATTTTTATTCAATTTAGTATATACATATTAAAAGTTAATTATTATTAATTGTTAGCATATACATTTTTTGAAATTATAATTTATAAATATGGATATATATTAATTCCATTTAAGTTTTTATGTTAAGATATTAAGAAACTAAAAAGCATATATTAATTAGTAGTAATACTAAGACTAATGAACAAAAATGTTAAGCATTAAGAATCTAAAAAGTCACATATTAAATAGTGATAATAATAAAATAAAGGTAAAATTGACAAATAGGAAAAAAAAATCTAATAAAATGTTGGACTTATTTTATAGATCAATTTTTTTATATTTATATTTATATAAATATGAATGAGTTTTAACTCAAGTTTTAATTCAAGCTCTAATTGTAATGAAATTTTGGGCATTGCTGCGGCCACCGATCCAATATAAAGGCATATTTATTATATACCCCCCATTGCCACACTGCATTCTTGAAGTTGATACCAATCTCTTTTGTTGCCTCTGCTAGCTAATCTGCCTTAGCTATGTCTAATCTATAATTACTGATAGCTATGATACCCTCAACATTAAAACAGATAGAAGGATAAAATCTTTACGTTTGCTTATCCATGACAATTTCAAATCATGTCAGATTGAAGTTTAATAACGAGTCAAATAATCACTTGTAGAGTTGTTTTACCCAACCATATGAAAGATAATTTGAAAATATTACAAATGATAAGGAAATATGTAAAATCCTATCACAAAATCTTAATAAGTAATTTCTTATCCAATGTTGTCCATTCGGGAGAGCAAGTCCAGTCTTAATTACCTTCATTCCTGATAGATTCATCTTTCATTTAACTATGTATTCAAGAATTATATTGATGCTTATTAAAACAAAATGACTCTAAAGAATTACATTGAACATATGTAAAAAAATAAAAATTAGTGGATTATATTTTATTAAAACGAAATGACGGTATCGAAGAAATTAAAGACCATATCTACATATAAATGCGTAGAGCTCAGACGGTTCATAAATTCAATAGACTTATTGATCATGATACCATATTGTCAGTAATCCGAAGCCAGTGTATGTAGAGGGAGATCATGCCAACTTTGAGATCGAGCCATCATTCGGAGTAGAAGCTTTGGAGCTTTACCCTGACGTCAAATATGCTACTGTTGACGAGTACCTTGATCAAGTTGTCTGAGCCTTTTGTGTCAAACAGCACTTGCTAGATAAATAATCTTGTATAGTTGCAAACTTGGGGTTTTCGAGTGCAGGAGATGTATCATGTATCTTTAGGTTTCGTAAACCTAATTCTGCATCTTGTAATTGGCAGTTTGGAAAGCTTTACGTGGCTAACCCAATCTTAATAATAACGCACAGTTCAGAAAGAAAAATCTGAAAGTAGAGTCTGATATTACCAAAGGCCTAAGTACAGAAAAAGACTCTTGGCTATACAAGCGATAAAACCAGCAACAAGACTCAAACTCTGCCCAAAAGAGAGGCCCAAGCCCATAACAAGATAAACCCAAACGGAGAATGAATCTAGACCCAACCCGATGCTTAACATAGAACCATGGCAACCTTAGCATAAACAACAGTCCAACTATAATAACTTAAATTTTTAAAATATAAATTTCATATTTTTATATAGTATTTAAATATTATTTTAATATTATCTAACTGATTTATAATTTTTGTAAAACTTTCATTTATATATTTTTAATGTTATTTCTAAATATATTTTATAAATTATTTAATAGTCCAATTTTAATTGAATAATTACTTGCTTCTAAGATTTGATTAATTGTTATTAATTTATTATTATTATTATTATTATTATTATTATTATTATTATTATTGTATTTTCTTTAATTTTTTATTTATACATATATTTTTATTTTGAGACTTAATCGAAAAGAATTTTGGACCTATTTGAATACACTTAAAAAATTCAAGAACTGAAAGGGTAATTAAAAGTAAAAAAAAAAAAAACCCAAATTTTTTTTGAATCAGTAATCCCCCGCACACCCTCCGCCCCCTTTCATGCTCTCTCTCTCTCTCCTCGCCCTCACCTTACCGGCAACCACCCCAGGTGGCCGCAGCTTCTCTAGGTGACCTTCAAAGGCCGGTCAACAGCAGCCAACGACTAGAAATTCGACACCCATGCGAAGAGAGAGAAAACCTGTCATCTCCACTTCCAAGCTTCATTTCGAGCATTTTTGACCTCCAAATGGAGTGTTTCTAGCAACATTGGACTCTTGGGAGCGAGAGCTTTCAAATGAGACCAACTTCGCCAGATTTCATGAAGCTTCCGGCAAGGTGGAGGAGAGAGAAGGCAACAGCATTTTGGCCATTTTCCCAACTATCCAATCATCCGATCAGCGATCTGAGACCACTGATGAACTCAGCGCATCAAGACGTTAGAGATGGGACAAATCCCGCTCTGATCAAACATCGTTTAAAAAAAGCAATCATCGAACGGTCCAGATCGCTTGATAAAACTTTTGACCTTTTTCAATGCTTGTAAATTAAATATAATTATATATTAATTATTAATAATTTATGGGCTTTATTTAGGTGCGATTGAATCAGCGATAGCTCACCAGCACTTAAGACCGAGTTTTCAGCCCAGTCTGGGTGTCTGGCTGACTGTCCCAAAAAAGGTCATATGTATAGTCATTTCTAGCATTTTCAGATGCATTTCAGATAGCAAAATTTGCAAAAGTAGTCCCTAACTAAAGTTGGATAGTTTGTGCTTTGATTAAGTTAGTTAAATCTACAAAATATTCCTAACTTATAAAAATTTAGTAAAGTGACTTTAATTAATACAAAGACAATGCGGAGGACCTCCGGGAATATTTTTATAATTTTTGAAGTATTGAAAATAAATATTTTGATTGTAGAGGAGTTAGGGACCCGAGCCGGAGTTTAACTGTTTGGACTTAGAATAGGTTTCTTGTAGGCCCCGAATAGACATTATAATTGTTGTGGGCTTGAGGCCCTATGTGTTGTTGTTGCTGAGTTTTCTTGCAGGAAGGTTAGGTCTAATTATAGGAGAGACTCTGTTGAAATTTCGACACGACTTTAGAAATTATTTTTGCTTCTTTAATTAAATTAATTAGTTAATTTTGTCAGTTTTTTTATAGAGGTCAATGTACATATTTAGGTGATCGGTGCCAGCTATCTTCTCCTTCCAGCTGGATTAGCTGCAGTCAAGTTAATCAGTCTGTGAGCTAGATATTGATTATTTTTGTAATTTTAATATTAATCATATATCTGGTATATTCATGCATTCTATAAATAATTAATTATGCATATAAATAGTTAATACATTAGGGATATTTTGATTACTGCATAATTAATTATTATTATTTATTTGTGATTGCCATCCTGAAAATAATTTAGAGCTCAGTGTGTGTATTGACGTGAGTTTAGTGTGGATATGGATATGGATATGGATATGGGTAGAACGAGTAGTCGCGACTGGAATATGACTCGCTGGGACCCGATCCTTATATATGGATAAGTTGGGGTGAGCATAACTTTGAATTGATCTTACTGGCCCCCGCACTGGGATTATTAAGCAAAAGTATGTCTTGAGTTGATGTCGTTGACAAGTATTAAATTAAGAGAGTTGTATAAGGGATCAGCTTCCACACACACACACACACACATATATATATATATATGTTGGTGTAATACACTGCGTGTGTGAGTAGCTCCAAATTAATTTCTTGCGTGAATATTGAGTGATTTATTTGTTTTATGTATTAGATGTGCATTTTATGGTAGGACTGCACTAGTTTTAGATAGTTATACCGCAGCCACCGAAAAAAGTTCTTTGATTTTCGCTGGTTGCACTCTAAAATATCCTAAAACTATCTACAATCTCACCCAGATGAAGAGGGAACCCACAATATAAATGAGAGGAAGGACAACCTTCCCCGCCGAAGGGGTCTAGGAAGGCTGCTTGATGCAAAAGAAGAAAAAAAAAAAAAAAGAAAAAAAAATTGTTCTCTCTCAAGTGCTCTATATGTTGTTGCTTGATGGGATTTAAACCATTTGACTTGATTGCATAACCAATTAAATAAACAATCAAATAGCGGTGTGCAGTTTTCGGTTTAAACCGAAAAATCAAACCGAACCGATTAATTCGGTTCAATCGGTTCGGTTTTAAAATTTAATCGGTTCGGTTCGGTTTATAATTTTAATAATTTCGGTTAAATCGGTTCGGTTCGGTTATTTTCATAAAAAAATCAAAAAAATCGAACCGAACCGAAATTATTAATATATATAGAAAATCAAAAAAAATCGAATCAAATTGAATCGAACAGAATCGAACCGAACCGAAATCAAAGAAAACCGAACCGAACCTAAAGATTTTTGAGTTTTGATTTCTAATTTTTTTTGTTTTTATATTTTTATTATTTAGATTTAATGTTAAAAATATGAAATTTTATAAATTTCGGTTTGATCGGTTTAAAACCGAACCGAACCGAAATTTATCGGTTCGGTTCGATTCGGTTTTCTCTTATCAATCGGTTCGGTTTGGTTTTTAAAATTTTCAAATTTCGGTTTTCGGTTTTATCGGTTCGGTTCGGTTCAGAACCGAACCGACCGTTTGCACACCCCTACAATCAAACATCTAATATTTTCAATAACCAAAACAGACCAAACATATTATTAAAAATAATGCCACTAAACATAGAAAAAATTGAGCATGTTGCATTATAAATCTGAAATTTAGTTATGCCAAAATAATTGAATACTTTAAGTTGAGAAAAATAAATTGAACATCCTTAAGTTAGTAAGAATTCTATGATCAGTAAACATGAAGCACAAAATTTAATCAATAATTAATAAAGACCTTTTTTTTAAAAAAAAATTTCACTCAGTTTCTATTAATCAATTTCACTAAATAAATAAATTAAAAATTATAATTTAAATTAAACTTTGGCATTCAAAAGAGGAATTGATAAATTTAATATTTTTTTAAAAAGTAAAACTTCAAACATCTTTTAAGACTTTTATCCAAACTATATGTACTAACTACTTTTTTTTTTTTAATTGACATTTAGTGATAATTTATTTATTTATTATTTTTTATTGTATAATATGAATTTCATTACATATAACTGCTTAGGTAAGTTATAAATAAGTCCTTAAAGTTTTTCATAATTTATAATTTAATCTCATTATTTTCAATTTGAAACAATTTAATTCTTAAATTTTTGTTCAGTCAAAAAACTAGTCCCTCCATCTAAATTTTATCAAATTTATCATTAATTTTAGTTTAAATAACTAAAATACCCTTAATTTCCAATTTAAAATGATTAAGTCTCTAAGATATTATTTTCTTAATAAAAAGTTCTTTATATCTAACTTAGATATACATTTAAATAGTTAGTATATTTTTATTTAAATAATTGTATATATTATATTTAAAATATAATAAACAAATATATTATGATTAAAATATGATAAATATTATGAATAAAATAGTCCTAAATTGTTTTTCATAGAAAAGAGAGACTTACCTGTAATTTTTTGCATACTTTAAGGACTAATTTGCAATTTACTTAAAAATTTGATATTTTATTTGACTTATTTAACCAATAAAATATACTAAAAAAAATGGACGGATGGAATTTTTAATCTATTTTAAAAATAGAGGGATAATCTCATCCCAACCCAGAAGCTAGTTCTTGACTTATAATTGGACTCATTAACTGAGCCCAAAATGGAATTCAAGAGTGTGAAGTCACTTTCCAAGCTCAATTGGCATCACGCATTGACGTTTAATTTATTTTTTATTTTTCCGATTCATTAATTGAGCCCAAAATGGAATTCAAGTGTTTGGAAATCACTTTCAAAGGTCAATATGTATCAGTCATTGACGCTTAACGTCTATAGTACGAGATAGACTTGGAACATAAGATTCTCTACATGGATCAACTAGCGTAGTCTTAGTCGTCTATGGTATAGCAATATATATCTTGGTTATTGGCCATCAAAACGCATCACGGCTAAAACAAGCTAGTTTTTCATTCACAATGCTTAACAAAATTCCACTTTCTTTCCTCTTTTGCTGCTGCCTTATCTTGTCATCAATCCTCTTTATGGACCTCAACCTCGATGCAAGATTTGTCCGCAAATTATTATCTGATCCTCATGGTTAATTCTCTTTGTTTTTTTTTTATTTTTTTTTTCTCGTAATTCTGATGATCTAATGGATTCTATTTATATAATATTTTACAATTTTAATGTGATAATTAATAACATGGTATATTGCAGAGCCTCCTGGGAAAAGTAAGATCGGAGTAAAAGGAAGCCACTCAAACACAGCCCCATCTGCGTTTGGCAACAGCGTACCAAAAGTCGCAAAACCTTTATACAACAGGGCTTTATCCAAGGGAGCCGTCTTTAGTTGCGGTAGAAACAAAAGATATTGCACCTCATCCAAACCCCCCTCGCGTGCCACGGTGTACGCCAGACCTGGAGGAAATCCTTAATCTTTACTTGTCAAAAACTATAAATCAATGAGTTTTAATTCATTGGACTCAAGACATAGAATGTGTTGTAAAATTCAGTTAATAAATATATAAATATTATATATTTATATCTTAAATTTATGATAGATCGAATTTAGATAATAATTTTTTAAATATATACATATATTTTCATTGATTTCTAATACAAAGAAATTAATTGAGAATATATATAATTTTTATATAATATTCTTACTAATTATCTCAGATTAACGTAATGAAAGGATTGCATATCAATTATGAAAATATATAGGTAAAATTATAAAAAAAGTATATTATAGTTGTACTCACTTTTATTTCAGGGTTTAATTCAGTTTATGATAAAATAATACTATGAGATTTCGCATAATTAGTAAATGGAGACTTTGCATCTTTTATCCATCAAAAGTTATTAACATGAAAGAGGAATCTGTTGAGATGGAATAAAAAAAAAAAAAGAAAAATTACTAAGAGAATACTATGTGGTTTTTTAGTAATTTTTTCGACTTTTTTTTTTTTTTCTTGAAAGATTTGCGAGAGTATTGAAAACTACTTTGACTTTTTTCTCTCTTTGAAAGATGGTTGTGAGATTCATTAATAACTGGCCAGAGGCCTAAGTACAGAAATAGACTCTTGGTCATACAAGCAATAAAACCAACAACAAGACTCAAACTCTGCCCAAAAGAGAGCCCAAGCCCATAACAAGATAAATCCTAACGGAGAATGGATCTAGACCCAACCCGATGCTCAGCGTAGTACCATGGCAACCTCAGCATAAATAACAGTCTAACACTAGTTGGGGAAGAAGCAAACTGATTGAGACACTATTAAAGGGCTAAAAATGGCTGGAGATGTCTTGAAAAAAGGCTCCCTAGACAACAACAACCTTAAAAGCATCAGGAAGAAAAGCTGGAAGCCCATACGAATAGGAGACACCTCGCATGGATTTGCCGTCGATGCTAAAGGTGGAGAAAAAATAAAGTTCTCATATCAACGAGCACCCGAAGGCGTTGGTACGGACCCCAAGATGTTTCCTTCTCCTGTCTCTTCCCAAGCAAATCCACACCTCCAAGCGATCTACACTACCCACCAACGTGAAAACATTGAATAATGGCTACACAAGATCCCCACAAGCAACCGTCATAGGGCAAAACACAACAGAAAATAAAATCACTTGAGCTACCGCAGCCACCATAGCAAGTCCCTCTTTGATTTTTGCTGGCTGCACTCAAAAATATCCTAAAACTATCTACAATCTCACCCAAGGAGAAGAGGGAACCCACAAATATAGACAAGAGGAAGGATGACCTTTCCCCACCTGGAGGGGCAAAGAAAGGCCACTTGATGCAACAAAAAAAAAAAAATAATAATAATAATAATAAAAAGAAGAGAAAACTATTTTATCTCTCAGATACTCTATACGTTGTTGCTTGATGGGTTTTAAACTATTTGACTTGATTGCTTAACTAATTAAATAAACAATCAAAGATATAATATATTCAATAATCAAAACAGACAAAACATATCATTAAAAATAATGCCACTAAAAATAGAAAAAAAAAAAATCAGCATGTTACATGATAAATCTGAAATTTAGTTATGCCAAAATAATTGAATCCTTTAAGTTGAGAAAAATAAATTGAATATCCTAAAGTTAATTAGTAAGAATTCTATGATCAGTATAAATCACTCACAAAATTTAATCAATAATTAATAAAGATCTTTTTTTTTTAATTGACATTTAGTGATAATTTTATTTATTATTTATTTTTATGGTATAATATGTATTTCATTACATATGATTGCTTAGTTAAATTATAAATAAGCCCTTAAAGTTTTTCAAATTTCATAATTTAATCTCATTATTTTCAATTTGAAATAATTTAATTCTTAAATTTTTGTTCAGTCAATAAATTAGTCTCTTCATCTAAATTTATCAAACTTACCATTAATTTTGGGTTAAATAACTAAAATATCCTTAATTTCCAATTTAAAATAATTAAGTCTCTTAGATTTTGTTTTTATTAATTAAAAAGTTTTTCATATCTAACTTACATATACATTTAAATAGTTATTATATTTTCATTCAAATATGTCACGACCCAACCTATGGGCCGGACCGGCACTAGGACCTGGGCCAGCCTAAAGCCCCCGAGGCCCGTAGTAAGCCTAACTGTTCATTAACCCAACTCTAAGGCCCATTTGGGCCCAATATCAAGAAAACAAACGGACAGAGTCCGGCCATAAAATGGACTTAACAACGTTGAGTTTTCGAATCAACCGACCTGTAAAAACAATATATAGTCAATTGGGGAGCTCAGCTCACCCTCCACATACTCATCAACATAATAATAAATGGGAGCTCAGCTCCCTCATCCAATCCATCAAAACAGACTTAAAATATTAAGTTTACAGGTCCAACATGATAATAATATTACAGACCAAATTCAAATAATTACTGCTAACACATGCGGAAATTCTAGGAGTAAATAAAATTACACAAATATCGATAAACAACCTGCGAAGTATAAAAGCAGGTTAACCCAGAATAAATATCCTCCTGTGGCCTGTAAAAATTTTTGAACAGGAGTGAGCGTTCGACTCAGAGAGTAAAATATCAATCTTAACTATAATCTCTATAACTATCTGAACTAATGCACCCTGTAGAGTGAAATGCAACATAAACAACATTTTCACATCATAACATCAAAAAGGTAATTTGGAGCACTCACACACCCTGTAGTATCAATCATAACATATGGGGTGATCCCCTATCTGACTCTCTTAAATCCAACTGGTGCCGTGAATTACTCAAGCTCGGACTTCCACTTAATAACCAAATCGAGGGTCCCTGCGAATTACTCAATCCGTGACTACCCCTCGAAGGATCGGGTCCCAATGAATTACTCAAGCCGTGGATCGCCTGGCCCTATCCATAGTCCACACATCACACGCACGCCAACGCACGCACACTGCTCCAAATTACCACAACAACATCCATGGCACATCAACAGTTATGTATACAACATAAATCGTGCCTAGAGTTTAACTACATAAATATATACATATAAGTGATGCATGGGCATGCTGAACATATAATAATATCGAAATTACAATTAAAATTAATATTTTACTCACAGACTTGACGACAATCACTGTGGCGGCTGGGCGGAGGAAGAAGGCTGTCCCGGCTCACCTGACAATTACAGTACAATCATTTAATAAATTTGACTCTATACAAACAAGGAAAAAGACCAAATACGTCCTAAGTCGTGCCGAAAATTCGGCAGAATCTCCCCTATACCTAGGACCTACCCAACCTGCAAAAGGGTTCAAAACACACTTCTATACTCACAATCCATATATCCACAGTTCAATCATATCACACAGCCCCTCCTGGGCCCATCAAATCAGTCATCCATCACAATACGCAAAATTTCAATTTAGTCCTTATTATTGATCATTTTTGCAAAAACTGCCCAAACAAGCTCTAAAAATTATAAAACTTTGCCCCGCGGTCCTTAGCAATGTTACTAAGCTATTGCAAAAAGAATCGTAATTTTCTAAGCTATCACGAATATTTTATGGATTTTTAATCCTATTTAAGCACTAGAAAATTACGAAAAAAGCAAGGTTCGGGTTTACCTTTGCCGATTCCGACTTTGGGAACGCGCTTGGGGCGTCTGACAATGGGGGGCTAGCCAAAACCTCGGTCCAATTCGGAGACTTTTCGTGCAGTGCATGTCGGCCCGAAATTTTCGAACTTGGCCATCGTTGAATTCCGCGAATCGAGGATACCTACACGAAGCCCATAACACGGGGGTTAGTACATAAATTTTTCAGAATTTTCTAAGCTCATTAAATGCTTGGAAAAATACACTGCGAAGTTCCGTGGGACCCACTGAAAAACGGTGTCGGAAAAATTCGAAATTTATATCGTTGCGAAGCTCTCGACGAATGGAGCGTGCTGGTGGCCTCGGTTTTCTCGTGGGATTCACGATTTTCGAGAAATCTAGCCCAAAAGTCGAAATGGGCTAAAATCTTCCCGAGCAAAAATCGGACAATCCGCTCGATGGATTTCGGCGTTCTTGGTGTCTATGGAAAGCTCTCGCCGAGTAGATGATTTTGGACACAAGACCCGGTCCAATTGGTGGCCGGATCGGCCGGATTTGGCCGGGAAGTCGGCGCGCAGGGGGGAGATCGCGCGCGTTTTGGCCGTTCAGGCGGTGCCAGGGCAGTGAGGCGCGCCGGCGAGGTGGGCGGGGAGGCGGTGGCGGCGGCGAGGAGGAGAGAGAAAAGGGAGAGAGCCATCGCGCGCGGGAGGGAGGAGAAAAAGAGAAGAAGACCGGTCTGATTCGATCGGTCCGATCCGGTCCGGTTCGAAATACAAAATTTTAAATTTTTACTCTGCCTCGGGACCGAAAACGAGGTCCAAAAATTCCGAAAAAATTTCATAAAACTCAGAAAAATACGTAGACTCCAAATATATTTTTAGTTTTGCCATGTGGTCTTTAAATTAATTTTTAAAAATCATCAAAGTTTATATTTTCGGAAAATCGAACCCGATTTTTAAAATCCGAAAAATCTCAAAAAAATTCCTAAAATTTAAATAAAATTAAAATACCAAAAATACTCATAAATAATAAAATTTTGGGGTGTTACATTCTTCCCCCCTTACAGAAAATTCGTCCTCGAATTTTTACACAAGGCAGAATAAAGCACATGATTATACATTGAACAAATAAGGGTACTTGCTACGCATGTCCGTTCGACTCCAGTGCACTCTTCCACCTTCGACTCCTCCACAAAACCTTAACCATAGGGATCTGTTTGGATCTTAGCTGCCTTACTTGGTAGTCCACTATGGCTACAGTTGCTCCTCAAATGTCGGGTTCTCCTTTAGCTCTATCACATCCATTGCGATACATGAGAAGGATCGGAATGTATTTCCTGAGCATGGAGATGTGAAACACGGGATGAACGTGAGAAAGGTTGGGTGGTAGCTCCAACCGGTAGGCAACTGCTCCAACTCTATCAGTAACCTCAAAAGGTCCAATATACCGAGGTGCCAACTTGCCCTTCTTTCCAAATCTCATGACTCCTTCATTGGAGATACCTTCGAGAATACATAGTCGCCATCGCAAACTCCACATCCTCCGTCTGGGTGCATAACTCTTACATCTCATCGAAAAGTCCTCGATCGTTCCTGATTAAAGGAACTACCTCAAGTGTCTTGCACTAGGTCTACATCATGCACCCTTGCTTCCCCATTTCTCGTCAACACAGAGGAGACCTACACTTTCTTCCATATAATGCCTCATAGGGTGCCATCCCTATCTTTGGAGTAATGCTTATTGTAGGCAAACTCCACCAAAGCTAGCTGCTCATCCCATTGACCTCCAAAATCCAAGACACTCATGCGAAGCATGTCTTCCAGTGTTTGGATTGTCCTTTCGGACTGTCCGTCCGTCTGAGGGTGGAAAGCCGTACTGAAGTTCAACTGTGTGCCAAGTGCCTCCTGCAACTTTCTCCAAAACCGAGAAGTGATCGGGGCCCTCGCCGGATATTATGGGCCAGGAACTCCATGCAATCGACTATTTCTCGAATGTAGAGCGGGCATCTTGTGCCCAGAATATGTAGTCTTCACAGGCAAGAAGTGAGCTGATTTGGTTAGACGGTCTACAATTACCCATATCGAATCATATCATCGCGTGGTACGAGGCAACCCAGTCACAAAATCCATAGTGATCATTTCCCACTTCCATTCTGGGATAGAGAGCTCTTGCAGCTTCCCTGATGGTCTCTGGTGTTCAAACTTCACATTCTGACAAGTCAAGCACTTGGACACAAAGTTTGCTATGTCTCTCTTCATGTCATTCCACCAATAGCTATCTTTCACATCATGGTACATCTTGGTGGAACCTGGGTGGACACTGTACAGGGTATAGTGTGCCTCTCGCATGATTTCATTCCTGAGGTTGTCCACATCGGGCACACATATCCTAGAACCTTGCACTAGGGCGCCATCATTGGCAAATCCAAACTCACCACCTTCACCTTGCTGTACTCTCTCTATGATCTTCATCGCTTGTTGGTCTGTCTTTGAGGAAACTCTAACTCTGTCCCTCAAGTCCGGCCTCACTGAAAAGTGAGACAACAATAGCCCCTGTTCTGAAAGATCTAGGATTAAACCTTGATCCTTCAACTCATGGACCTCCTGAATCAATGGTCTCTTCTCTCTCAAATGTGCGCCAAAGCGCGGAAGATTTTTACGCTCAAGGCATCTGCCACAACATTGGCTTTTCCCGGGTGTGCTGGATGGTGCAATCATAGTCTTTCAGAAGCTCCATCCATCTCCTCTGTCTCAAGTTTAAGTCCCTCTGTTGGAAGATGTACTTCAAACTCTTATGGTCGGTGTATATCTCGCACACTTCACCATACAGATAGTGTCTCCAGATCTTTAGTGCAAAGATTACGCCATTTCCAAATCATGGGTGGGGTAGTTACGCTCATGCCTCTTCAATCGCCTTGAAGCATAAGCCACTCCCTTTCCATTCTGCATCAAAACACACCCTAGGCCAACTCTGGAGGCGTCACAATACACGGTGTATCCTTCACCACTCACAGGTAGTGTCAACACAGGGGCAGTGGTTAGACACTCCTTAAGCTTCTGGAAACTCACCTCACAATCATCTATCCAATTGAATGGAACATTCTTCCTGGTCAACTTAGTTAGGGGAGCCACTATCCTAGAGAAATCTTGTACAAAAGCACTTTGTAGCATTAAACCAGAAAACTTCGCACCTCGATGGTATTTGTAGGCCTAAGCCAATCGATTCTGACTTCAATTTTCTTGGGATCCACTTGAATGCCGTCACTAGAAACCACGTGTCCCAAGAATGAGATGCTTTCTAGCCAAAATTCACATTTTGAAAATTTGGCATATAGCTGGTGCTCCCTCAACGTCTGCAATACCATCCTCAAGTGCCACACGTGTTCTTCCTCGGTCCGAGAGTATACCAGAATGTCATCTATGAATACGATGACAAAACGGTCCAAAAATGGCTTGAACACCCTGTTCATCAAGTCCATGAAGGCTGCTGGTGCATTAGTGAGTCCAAAAGACATCACCAAGAACTCATAATGACCATATCTTGTCCTGAAAGCCGTTTTGGACACGTCCTCATTCCTGATTCTCAACTGATGGTAGCCTGATCGCAGGTCTATCTTGGAAAAGAATCTAGCTCCTTGGAGCTGATCAAACAAATCATCGATCCGAGGAAGTGGATACTTGTTCTTCACAGTCACCTTGTTCAGCTGTCTGTAGTCGATACACAACCTCAATGACCCATCCTTCTTTCTCACAAATAAAACAGGAGCACCCCAGGGTGAAGTGCTCGGACGTATGAAACCCTTGTCCAAAAGCTCCTGTAGTTGCTCCTTCAGCTCTTTCAATTCTGCTGGTGCCATCCTGTAAGGTGGCATGGATATGGGGTTTGTACCCGGCACAACATCAATACAAAACTCTATTTCCCTTCCTGGTGGCAACCCTGGAAGCTCCTCTGGGAAGACATCCATAAATTCTCTGACAACAGGAACATTTTCCATGCTGACACCTTCTACAGATGTATCTCTCACCAATGCCAAATACCCTTGGCATCCACGCCTCAACATTTTGCTGGCACTAATTGCTGACACCAAGTTATATGGAGCTACGCTCCTGTCACCATCAAAACTAAACTCTTCCACACCAGGTATGTGGAAATACACCTTTTTGTTCCTGCAGTCTAAAGTGGCATAGTGAGTTGCCAACCAATCCATCCCCAGGATTACATCAAAATCCATTACTGGTAGAGGAACCAAGTCTGCTGGGAGGATCTTTCCATCCACTACTACTGGGCTACCCGGAAAAATCATATCTACATCTATGTTGTCGCTAAGTGGGGTAGCTACTGACAAAGGGCACTCTAAAGTTGTAGGGTTTCTACCCAACCTCATGGCAAACACAGGGGAGACAAATGAGTGCGTAGCACCCGGATCTATCAAAACACGAGCCTCATAAGAACAGACCAGAAGAATACCTGCCACAACTGCATTGGAAGCCTGAGCATCCTGGTGGGTCCGTACCCTGGTCTGAATCCTCGTGGTCTGTGTCTAAAACCACTTCTCTTGCTCCTACCCTTTCCTCTGTAATTACTCTGACCACCACTATCCGGAGTACCCATTTGGGGAACACCTGAAGAATCCTCTGCTCTGTTTTTCTTTGCTCTTCCGCTGTCATCCACAGCATAGCTAATCTCAATCTGTCTGGCTTGATCAACCACCACATCAAAAGACTGACCAGACATCATGGCCAGGTTTGCATACCTCCTATCAAGCCCCTTTAGGAACCTCTTCACCTTCATAGTTTCAGAGAATCTGCTGGCAGGGGCATATCTGCTCAATTCAGAAATTCTCAGCATATTCATCTACGGACACGCCATTCGCCTTAGGGCCTCAAAGGCCCACTGCTTCTGATCTCTGAAGCTTTCTGGCACAAACCGATTGATAAAAAGTTCCACAAACTGAGCCCATGTCAAACCCTCCATCCGAGGTAACACGTAGTCATTCATCCATTGTCTAGGCATGGGCCCCATGACATGCTGCATACACTCTATCAGTCTTCTATCAGTCAATCAGACTTACTTCTGCTGCAGGAATCCAAAAACCGATATGCATCGTCTGACACATCATAAGTACCAGGCACCAACTTCTTAAAATTGATGATCTGTTTGTAAGGTTCTCCTCTTGGTGCGGTGGACTGCTGCTGCTGTGGAGGGTGGACCATATACTGCGCCATCATGTCGATGGTCCTCTGCAACCCAGCTAGAGTAGCTGCCATGGGGTCCATGGGACCCTGTGCCATGAAAGACTGTTCCTGAACTGTGGGTAGCTGCTCTTCTACTTGAGCAGCTCTAGGCCTCCTACCCCGCCTCCTCGGGGCAGGCGCCTCATCCTGTGCCGACACCTCGTCAGGCACATCTGGTTCTGGTGCAGTGGCAGCTCTCCTGCTTCTACGCATTTTCCTGAAATTCAGCAGCATTAGCCCACAAAAATTCAAAACTGCTCATTGCACAGCTCTATAGACTCATATTTACACACAATATATGAAGCAGAAACTAGAAGCAAAGACGACAATGCAAGACGAATATGGACCCTATTTTTCCGCATGTGACTCCTATTAGACTTTTCCCAACACTTTAGACAACATTCCCTAAGAATCTGGAGCCTAAGCTCTGATACCACATTTGTCACGACCCAACCTATGGGCCGGACCGGCACTAGGACCTGGGCCAGCCTAAAGCCCCCGAGGCCCGTAGTAAGCCTAACTGTTCATTAACCCAACTCTAAGGCCCATTTGGGCCCAATATCAAGAAAACAAACGGACAGAGTCCGGCCATAAAATGGACTTACCAACGGGGAGTTTTCGACTCACCCGACCTGTAAACACAATATATAGTCAATTGGGGAGCTCAGCTCACCCTCCACATACTCATCAACATAATAATAAATGGGAGCTCAGCTCCCTCATCCAATCCATCAAAACAGACTTAAAATATTAAGTTTACAGGTCCAACATGATAATAATATTACAGACCAAATTCAAATAATTACTGCTAACACATGCGGAAATTCTAGGAGTAAATAAAATTACACAAATATCGATAAACAACCTGCGAAGTATAAAAGCAGGTTAACCCAGAATAAATATCCTCCTGTGGCCTGTAAAAATTTTTGAACAGGAGTGAGCGTTCGACTCAGAGAGTAAAATATCAATCTTAACTATAATCTCTATAACTATCTAGAACTAATGCACTGAGAGTGAAATGCAACATAAACAACATTTTCACATCATAACATCAAAAGGTAATTTGGAGCACTCACACACCTGTAGTATCAATCATAACATATGGGAGCCGATCCCTATCTGACTCTCTTAAATCCAACTGGTGCCAATAATTACTCAAGCTCGGACTTCCACTTAATAACCAAATTGAGGGTCCCAATAATTACTCAAGCCGTGACTACCCCTCGAAGGATCGGGTCCCAATTACTCAAGCCGTGGATCGCCTGGCCCCTATCCATAGTCCACACCACATCACACGCACGCCAACGCACGCACACTGCTCCAAATTACCACAACAACATCCATGGCACATCAACAGTTATGTATACAACATAAATCGTGCCTAGAGTTTAACTACATAAATATATACATATAAGTGATGCATGGGCATGCTGAACATATAATAATATCGAAATTACAATTAAAATTAATATTTTACTCACAGACTTGACGACAATCACTGTGGCGGCTGGGCGGAGGAAGAAGGCTGTCCCGGCTCACCTGACAATTACAGTACAATCATTTAATAAATTTGACTCTATACAAACAAGGAAAAAGACCAAATACGTTCTAAGTCGTCAGAAAATCCCAGAATCTCCCTATACCTAGGACCTACCCAACTGCAAAAGGGTTCAAAACACACTTCTATACTCACAATCCATATATCCACGCTCAATCATATCACACACCCCTCCCGCCCATCAAATCAGTCATCCATCACAATACGCAAAATTTCAATTTAGTCCTTATTATTGATCATTTTTGCAAAAACTGCCCAAACAAGCTCTAAAAATTATAAAACTTTGCCCCGCGGTCCTTAGCAATATTACTAAGCTATTGCAAAAAGAATCGTAATTTTCTAAGCTACCACGAATATTTTATGGATTTTTAATCCTATTTAAGCACTAGAAATTTACGAAAAAGCAAGGTTCGGGTTTACCTTTGCCGATTCTGACTTCCGGAATGCGCTCGGGACGTCTGACAATGGGGGGCTAGCCAAAACCTCGGTCCACCCGAGACTTTTTCCAGAACTGTCCGTCGACCAAATTTTCAATCTTGGCCAATCGTCGAATTCGCGAATCGAGGATACCTACACGAAGCCCATAACACGGGGGTTAGTACATAAATTTTTCAGAATTTTCTAAGCTCATTAAATGCTCGGAAAAATACATCAAGTTCCGTGGGACCCATCAAAACGGTGTCGGAAAAATTAAATTTATATCGCGAAGCTCTCGACGAATGGAGCGTCTTTGGTGGCCTCGGTTTTCTCGTGGGATTCACGATTTTCGAGAAATCTAGCCCAAAAGTCGAAATGGGCTAAAATCTTCCCGAGCAAAAATCGGACAATCCGCTCGATGGATTTCTGCGTTCTTGGTGTCTATGGAAAGCTCTCGCCGAGTAGATGATTTTGGACACAATACCCGATCCAATTGGTGGCCGGATCGGCCGGATTTGGCCGAGGAAGTCGAAGCGGCGCAGGGGAGATCGCACGCGCTTCCGGCCGTTACGGGCGGCTGGCTGGGACAGCTGGGAGGCGGCGCCGGCGAGGGGAGGACGCAGGGGAGGCGGCTGGCCGGCGGCAGGGGAGGGGAGGAGAGAGAAACGAGAGAGAAAAGGGAGAGAGCCATCGCGCGCGGGAGGGAGGAGAAAAAGAGAAGAAGACCGGTCCGATTCGACCAGTCCGATCCGGTCCGGTTCGATTCGACCGGTTCGATTCGAAATACAAAATTTTGAATTTTTACTCTGTCTCGGGACCGAAAACGAGGTCCAAAAATTCCGAAAAAATTTCATAAAACTCAGAAAAATACGTAGACTCCAAATATATTTTTAGTTTTGCCACGTGGTCTTTAAATTAATTTTTAAAAATCATCAAAGTTTATATTTTCGGAAAATCGAACCCGATTTTTAAAATCCGAAAAATCTCAAAAAAATTCCTAAAATTTAAATAAAATTAAAATACCAAAAATACTCATAAATAATAAAATTTTGGGGTGTTACAAAATAATTGTATACATTATATTTAAAATATAATAAACACATATATTATGATTAAAATATGATAAATATTATGAATAAAATAGTCCCTTGAGGGATTATTTTTTTTTTCACAGAAAAGGGAGACTTTCCTCTAATTTTTTACATACCTTAAGGACTAATTTATAATTTACTTAAAATTTTGATTTTCATTTGACTTATTTAACCAATGAAATATACTAAAAAATGAATGAATGGAATTTTTAATCTATTTTAAAAATAGAGGAATGAAATACTTAATAATATCAAAATACAAAATTAAATAATAATTTACCATTTTTATAATCTCATCCCAACCCAGAAGCTAGTTCTTGACTTGTAATTGGATTCATTATTTGAGCCCAAAATGGAATTCAAGAGTGTGAAATCACTTTCCAGGGTCAATACGTATCACGCATTGACGCTTGACGTTTATGATACCAGGTAGACTTGGAGGGTGTACTAGGCGTGATTTGGCATTTAATTTTAAAGTCTAAATTAATTTTATAAATAAAAATATTATTTTATATATAATTAAAAAAAATAATTTTTAAAAAATAATTTTATTATTTTAATATTTTTATAACTAAAATTAATTAAATTTAATTTTTAATTATTTTTTAACACTTTCTAACTAATATATTTAAAAAAATAATTTTTTCAACGGTCATTTTAATAGTAATATCAAACAGACCTTTATTAGTTTTGAGTAAATACATTTTGAATTATTAAAATCCCAATTATGTAACTTAAATTATTGAAATTGTAGATAGGTAGAGAATATTTTTTTTTCTCACAGTAAATATCAAATTAATGAAGAAAAATTATAACTTTTAATTTACTAAATATCATATCAATAAAAACAGCTTAAAACTTATTATTTAATATTATGCGTGATTTTATATTATTTAAATTAAAATTATAGAGTGTTGTCTATGTAATTTACCTATAATCATAAGATTCTCTACAGTGGTGGAACTAATTTAGAGCCCTCAAAAGTTTTGAAAATTAAAATTTTCATCCTAAAATTTAATATATATATTTTTTTAAAAATTACTATTTACCCTCTAAAAAATTTACTATAAATTTTAGTAAATTCTTGAAAAAAAAAACTATTTTTTACCCTCTAATATTTTTTAGATCATTTTGTGTTTGGTTTTTGAGCAGGGTTTCTTCATGAAAAATGTGACATTATGTCCTAAGTTTCACCTCTAATTGTCCTTACACTAATTGAAGCTATATAACTCTACTTATGACTACCTAAACTTACTAGACTCAGAGTCCAAAATTCCTGCACAAAGGAGCACTTCTCATTTTAACATTTCAACTCCAAAACCAACTCCATTTCAGGGTCAAACCACATGAAATGGTCATTAATTGACCTTAACAACATCAATTCAACAACATCAATTCAATAACAATTTAACAAATCTCTAATTTTCTCCTCAAAACCCTAGCTCCCAATTCAAGATTCATATAACACATACCAATTAAGCATACTAATCATAGTTATCATCATACTCAAGCAAATTTCAAGTTTATTTGCAGTTAAACACTTCCAATTCCTACTCCTACAAAAGCTGGCTGAATTTCTTATTAAGCTTACACCCATCAATTTCATTATTTATCATGTAATTCTATTGTAATTCACCTCATTTTCACTATTAGAAGAAGAAGGAGTAAGAATTTTAGCACTGACCTTAGTTGGTCAATCTTCCAAGGCTTCCCAACTTCACTTTCTTTCAAATTCTTGGCTGCCAAACACTTCTCCAAGATGCAAGATCAAATTTTAATGAAGTGGCCTAGGGGTTTTATGGTGGGGCTTGCTAGGGATTTAAGCTAGATGGATAGAAAAATGGTGAGAGCTCCTAAAATGGTAGTTTGGCCAACTTAGTGGGGAGGAAGAAGATGACCAAATTTTGTTTCTTTTAATTTTTTTTTTATCTCTTTTAAATGTGTTTGTCTAATTTTAATTGGTTAGAGATTTTAGTTACATCACCATGACATCATGCATATGCCATAATTAAAGTTTAATTCCATTTCTTTTTATTTTCCTTTCTTCTTTTTCTCTACTCATTTTCATTTAAATTTTTATCAATGTCTATTCATATTTTATTACATAAATCTCACTTAATTAAATTGACATGTTGGTCAAAAATCAACTCTGAGGGTGAAATGACCAAAATATCATTCTTAATGCTCATTACATCCTAATTACCTTTACCGATTGACATAATTTTTCTTGCATTCCCATGACATTTTATTGTCATTAAACCTCATTAATCCTTCAATTAAGTTCCGAATATTTATCTCACAGGGTTCTCCATGAGTCTGAGGTTAGCAACTGTATTCACAGTCGCTTCCCATTAGAGTTACCCATCGCCGGAGCCTCAGCTCTTTTAATCTATTTACATTTCATTTCTTTGATTTCCCCTTGATTATACTTAACCTTTATTTAGTTTATTTGTGACTTCTCACTCTAGTTTAGGTATAGTTCCAAACATTCTGGCTGTTCAGACAGACATTAGTCACCGGAACAGTAGAATGTACTACCTAAAGTGAGGGCGTTACACTCTGAATGGGTATTATAACTGTTGTTATGGGCCTGAGGCCTTGTGTGCTGTTGTTATTATGTTTTCTTGCAGGTGGGCTAGGTCCAGTTATAGGAGAAACTTTGTCAAAATTTCAATAAGACTTTAAGAATTATTCCTACTTCTTTAATTAAATTAATTGATTAATTTTGTCAATAAATTAATAGAGGTCATTATGTCTGTATAGGTAATCAGTGCTGGCTAACCTTTCTTCTCCCCAGCCGGCTTAGCTGCAATCAGGCCAACCAGTCTGTGAGTTAGATATTGATTATTTTATAATTTCAATATTAATTATACATCCAGTATGCTCATGCATTTTATAAATATTTAATTATGCACACAAATAATTAATATATTAGAGGCATTTTGGTTGCTGCATATTTAATTATTATTATTTGTTTGTGATTATTGCATTAAGGATAATTTGGAGCTGAGTGTGTTATTATTATTATATGGTATATATGGATATGGATTGGACTGGTAATTGCACCTTGAGCTAGTCTCATTGGAACTTGGTCCTTATGAATATAGAAAGTCAGAGTGAGGCACAGCTTGAGTTGATCTCACTGGCCCCCATATTTGGATTTAAACGAAAGTTCTGCTTGAGTTGAGCTTGCTGGTAGAATTGGATTAAGAAAGTTGTATAAAGGATTAACTCCTATATTTATGTATTGATGTGACACACTGGATGTGTGAGCACGTGAGCATCTTCAAATTATATTCTCATGTGAATATTGAATGAATTATTGTTATATGTGATAGATGTGCATTTCATGGTGAAATTGCACTAGTTTTAGATAGTTATAGAAATTACATCTATAATCAATATCTAAACTCTCTAAGTCAAACGCTCATTCCTGTTTAAATAATTTTCCTAGTTTACAGGAGGAGCAAGTTTATTTTTCGAGTTTAACCTGTATTTTCCTCTGCAGTTTGTGTTGCTTCTTAGTTTAATATTTTTTTTATTGTGCCTATTTATTTATTTATTTATCTATTTATTTAATTACTATAATTTCATTGTGACATTAGTTTATGAATATATTATATCAATTAATGAAAAATTTATAATATTTTATTTTATTTTGTTCGCATATTGGGCCTTGATATTGGTCCTGATTATGAATTTGGGAATAGTAAAATTTATTACAAGCCTCAAGAGTTTTATATCATTGCAGGTCCCAGTGCCTATTCAATATGTGAGATCGGGTCGTGACACTTCGTTTGTCTTTTCCAAAGCAAACCCACACCTCTAAGCGGATCCACACTACCCATCAACGTGAACCATTGAACAATGGCGCCACGAGATCCCCTACATGCAATAATCACAAGATGGCTCCACAAAATCCCCTGCATGCAATAATCACAGGGCAAAACAAAACATAAAATAGAACTATTGAAGCTACTGCAGCCACCACAGGAAGTCCCTCTTCGATTTTCGCTGGCTGAACTACAAAATTTCCAAAAACTATCTACGATCCCACCTGGGGTGGAGAGGGAACTCACAATACGGGCGAGAGAAAGGACGGCTTTCCCCACCGGATGGGACAGAGAAAGGCGGCTTGATGCGGCAAAAGGAAGGACTTGAAAGCCTAGAGAAATAGGAAAAAAAACAAACTGTTCTCTCTCTTAGGTAATGCTGTTGTTTGATGGGTTTTAACTACTTGACATGATTGCATAACTAAATAAACAATCACATACATAATATTTTCAACAACCAAAACAGACAAAACATATCATTAAAAATAATGTCACTAAAAATAGAAAAAATTGAGCATGTTACATGATAAATCTGAAATTTAGTTATGCCAAAATAATTGAATACTTTAAGTTGAGAAAAATAAATTGAATATCCTTAAGTTAGCAAGAATTCTATGATTAGTGAACATGAAGCACAAAATTTAATCAATAATTAATAAGGATTATTTTTTAAAAATTGTTCACTTAGTTTCTCTTAAACAATTTCACTAAAAAATATTTGAAAATTATAATTATAATAAATTTTGACATTCAAAAGAAGAATTGATAAATTTAATATTTAAAAACAAAGTAAAACTTCAAAAATCTTTTAAGACTTTTTATCAAAACTATATTTACTATCTACTTTATTTTTTTAACTGACATTTAGTGATAATTTTATTCATTATTTATTTTTTATTGTACAATATATATATTATTCATTATATGTGACTGTGTAGGTAAATCATAAATAAGTCCTTAAAGTTTATAGAAATTCATAATTTAATCTCGTTATTTTTAATTTGAAATAATTTTGTTCTTAAATTTTTTGTTCAGCCAATAAATTAGTCCCTCCATCTAAACTTGATCTAATTTACAATTAATTTTAGGTTAAATAAGTAAAATACCCTTAATTCCCAATTTAAAATAATTAAGTCTCTAAGATTTTGTTTTATTAATAAAAAAAGTTGTTTATATCTAGCTTATATATTCATTTAAATAATGATTTATCCTTATTATAATTGCAGTCCACGTGAGAAGCTAGTTTCTTCGACTTGTTGGATTCATTAATGGATGAAAGTTCGATTTTGTCCTTGAATTTTTTACTCATGTCCAAATACATCCAAAATCAACTTTTAGACCTAACAAGCCCATAACTTCGAGTTTAAGAGCATTTTAACCCAAACTTTGACAAAAAGTAAATAGAAGAGGAAAATTTTCCCAAAAAGCACGTGACATTTTTAATATGTATAAAAAATATTAAATATTTTTAATAAGGTTGAGTATTCTGTTCAAACTGAATCGAAATGAATTATTAAAATTGAATTAATTAAATTATTATATTTTAGAAATAAAATCGAATAAGAATGAATGAAAAATCGAACGAATTGAATCTCTTTATTTTAGTTCTATTAAGTTTGAATAGATCGGTTTTTGAGTTTGGATAAATTTTTTATTTTAAACTTGATTTTCAAGTTATTTGATCTGATTTTAACATTGATTTGAATCTAATAATGATTAATCAATGAAATTAAATATTATATATATATATAATTACATATAATTTATAAATTTTTCTTATAAAATTAAATTAATTTAAAAATTAATAATGTAATTTAATTCAATTTATTTTAATTATTTTTTTTAAATTAAATCTAATCGAAATAATAAAAATTTTTAAAATATAAAATTAAATTAAATTAAATTATTTTAAAAATTAAATCAAATTGATTCCATTTACCATGTTGAAATTAAATACAGCTAACCCTAATTTTTAGCTTATAAAATTAAAAAATAAAAAAAATTATAAAATAAATAACACTTTCTTCTTCTCCAGAGCAAACAATTCTTGAAAGCCCATTCAATATCAAATCCCTACTTTTTCCATTCACTCAATCTTAGCCTTTCGTTCAGCAGCCTCATGACTCACTCGAGGACTTTTTGCTGATAGTGATGGCGATACTGTGGATTCCTTCACGACATGCAATGGTGGTTGATGGGTTCGTGGTGGCTTGTGAAGGATCTCTATATGACGTGTGATGGCAGTGGTAAGCTAGGTTTCTTTGTGGTTCTTAATGGTGAAGGGGAGCTCTTCATGGTTAGGTGTCATTGATGGCAGCGATTGATGGGTCTTCTCGTGAGGCGTCGGTGATTGCAGCGGTAAGCTGGGTTTCTTCATGGTTCTCAATGGCTGCTACTGTTGTATCTCTTTGGGTAGCTGATGATGATGGAGGAAGAGGCTCAATGGGCAAGTTTCTGTTCCCATCATCCACTATCAATACACTCTGAAGCTGTTTGATGAAAGTTCTCAAAGATTTAAGCTATTGTTGGGACTATTGTTTGAAATTGTTTGCCTTCCCTTTGTGACTATTGTTGCATTTTGAAGAACAGGCTTAACATACTCTGGTTGCTCAAATTAATTAAAGAAGAGGAGGCTCAAGTTGATTAATTGCCTCTTCTTTAATTAATTGAAGACGAGATGCAATTTGCAAGAAAGAAATTGTTTGAAAATTTTTAGGACTATTGTTGAATAATTTTAGCTATATTTACTAATTCTGAGCGGAGCTATTGTTGTTCTTCAGATCTTGAATTTTTTTTTTTTAATTATTATGAGGTAAAAAATAAAAATAATATGCCTTTTTTTTTTTATCTAATTTTCAGTCAAAATTTGGGTTAAATTGCTATTAAATCCAAAGTGATGGGTTTACTGGATGTAAAATTTAATTTTGGATTTTATTTGGAAATGCCTCAAAACTTCCGGGGCAAAATTTATTTTTTATTTTTCCGATTCATTAATTGAGCCCAAAATGGAATTCAAGTGTTTGGAAATCACTTTCAAAGGTCAATATGTATCAGTCATTGACGCTTAACGTCTATAGTACGAGATAGACTTGGAACATAAGATTCTCTACATGGATCAACTAGCGTAGTCTTAGTCGTCTATGGTATAGCAATATATATCTTGGTTATTGGCCATCAAAACACATCACGGCTAAAACAAGCTAGTTTTTCATTCACAATGCTTGACAAAATTCCACTTTCTTTCCTCTTTTGCTGCTGCCTTCTCTTGTCATCAATCGTCTTTATGGACCTCAACCTCGATGCAAGATTTGTCCGCAAATTATTATCTGGTCCTCACGGTTAATTCTCTTTGGTTTTTTTTTTTTCTCGTAATTCTGATGATCTAATGGATTCTATTTATATAATATTTTACAATTTTAATGTGATAATTAACAACATGGTATGTTGCAGAGCGTCCTGGGAAAAGTAAGATCGGAGTAAGAGGAAGCCACTCAAAGTTAGCCCCATCTGCGTTTGGCAACAGCGTACCAAAAGTCGCAAAACCTTTATACAACAGGCTTTCTCAAGGGAGCCGTCTTTAGTTGCGGTAGAGCCAACAGATACTGTATCCCATCCAAAACCCCGCCTGGTAAAACGTCCAGCAGATATGAAAGAAATCCTTAATCTTGTTGAAAACTAGAAATCAGTGAGTTTTAATTGATTGGACTCAAGACATAAAATGTCTTTTAGACTTTATCTAATAAATATATGAATCTTATATATTTATATCTCAAATTTATAATAGATTCGATTTAGACAATAATTATATATATATATATATATATATATATATATATATATATATATATATATATTTCATTGATATCTGATTCAAAGAAATTAATTGAGAATATATATAATTGTTGTATAATATTCTCAGTAATGATCTCAAATTACAGTAATGAAAGGATTGCATATAAATTATGAAAATATATAGATAAAATTATTAAAAAAAAGTATATTATAGTTCTACTCATTTTTATTTCAGGGCTTGGTTCAATTTGTAACAAAATAATACACTTAGGTTTCACACAATTAACAAATGGAGACTTTGCGTCTTTTATCCATCAAAAGTTATTAACATGAAAAGAGAAATCTGCTGAGATGGTATGAAAAAAAAAAAAAAAGGAAAATTACTAAAGAAAAACTATGTGGTTTTTTAGTAATTTTCTTGACTTTTTTTTTTCTTGAAAGAAGGTCACGAGCGCATTGAAAACTCCTTGACTTTTTTTTTTCTTGAAAGATGGTTGTGAGTGTAAAATTTTTTTGGGGAGGAGGGGAGGGGGAAGTCGTAATAAGGCGTGAGGCGAAATATCATCCACTAGAATTATATAAAATGCACCAAGTAATGCCCAGGAAATATAGTGGAGTCACAATAGTCTTACTTAGGTACCGCCTCCTTAGACAATATTTTCTAGACATGCACTTCATACAATCCTAATAGAATCAAACCACTGGTAAGTACCTTCTTTCCGTAACACTATCACTAAGACTAAAGATTTATTCCACGAAGACATAGATAGACAGGAGTCGCCACCCAGATAATAACCATGACATATTTAATATTTCTTCCTAGGGTCATGGATGGCAACTTACTCCTTACAGAGTTTCCACATCCGTCATTACTATAGCCCAATGTCTAGGTTTGAGATAATGGGAACGTAAGGGGGGGGAGGCGAGTCATAATAAGACGTGAGGCAAAATATCATCCACTAGAATTATATAAAATGCACCAAGTAATACCCATAAAAGATGGTGGAGTCACAATAGTTTCACTTAAGTACCACCTTCTTAGACAACATTTCCTAGACATACACTTCTTATAATCCTAATAGAATCAAACCACTGGTAAGTACCGTCTTTTCATAACACTATCACAGTACTAAAGATTTATGCCACAAAGGCATAGATAAATAGGAGTCACCACCCGGGTAATAACCGTGACATATTTAGTGTTTCTTCCGAGGGTTATGGATGGCAACTTACTCCTTATAGAGTTTTCACAACCGTCATTACTATAGCCCAATGTCTAGGTTCGGGATAGTGGGTAAGTAAGGGCCAGGTGTTAGGCACCCTTTACGCCTAGTCTAACCTCGTTAATTCAAGTGCCAATCCTCTACTAATATTTCTAAAAGTCTTGTTTACTATTCCTCTATTAAACTTTATCCTAAAAATGCAATTATAATCCTACACACGCAAGTAATTCACAAAAGAATTATTGTTTACAAATAGTTTTCATGCACAAGTTATACCGATCTATGGGTTTGCTAATTATTTAAATGATATTTACTGGATGACTAAAATTAATTTACTATTGAGAATTTAATGTACAAATAAATTCAATTTCAAACAATCCTAAGTTTCTATTTAACTTAATTAATTAAATTTTCACCAAGTTACCCTAAGGATAATTAAACTAAATTAATTATATACATGTGTAATTTATTCTAATATCACATAAGGCCTAAATAATCACAACTTAATAAATATTTCTAACATTGTTGCAGGGGTTTTGCGGTTGTCAGACGATTCTTATTGAAGTGAAAAAGTAAGGAGTCACCACTTTAAATTGAGAGAAATTAAAGAAAACCATTTATTGCTTAAAAAAATTTGACCACTTTAAAAATAGAGATTCCGGGTTTGGGATCCGTATACGTGTGCAGAAGGTGTTAGGCACTCCACATCATCCCTTAACGAGGGTAAATACACTTAACGATGTGCTCTTTATAACTTAAGACCAATAATATTGGGGTTAAAATCATAATATTGGTTCCTGTGGCTTATTAAAGGAACGCTTGATATCTTACTATTCTGGACTTCCCATGAACACGGGTAAATGGGAAGGCTCCAAAGTGAATTGGGATTGTGTTTGTTGAACTTATTGTAAATATATTAAATTCCTCCCTCCTCGAAATTAGGACTCTAATCCCGAATAGGTATTATTCAGTTCCTAGAGATTTATATTGAGTGAGGAGGACTCTCGGCTCACACATTATTCATCTCGTCGTTGATACCTAAATAATCAAGGGTGCAACGTGTGTGTAAGGAAATTGGATTAATTCGGGTAAAGACTTTCATTCCTTTCAATTAGGGCTCTAATTCAAAAGGGATGAGCTAATTATAACCTAGAGAGTTTCCCACATTAATGAGGACTCTCGATTAATGAAGGAAGGTCCCATCTGAAGGAGCGGAAGCATGTAAATTGTTAGATTAGAACATTGAATTCAAAAATTTTCTTCTAGGGGTTTCTTGCATCATGCAACACTCATTATGTACCTAATTGATTTCAATGTTTGCATATTAAAACACTTTTAATATGTATTAGGATCTACATTTGTCCTTTAAGATTTTTGAATTAACAAATTAATTCATTAGAACCCTAGATTAAAAGAATAACATGTGCACTAACCTTTTGATGTACTGTAGATGTAATTGGTGCCTTTGGGAAGCACCTAGGATCCCAATTGTTGTCCCTCTAGCTTGTCCACATCAAGATCACCAATGGGCAGCCCCTAAACCAGCTTCTCAAGCCTTGCCAACCAATTGTAATTTAGGTTTTTGCCTTTAGAGTGGTTGTAGATGTATATAGGACACTAGAAATAATTTCTAGCAATTTTAATTCAAAGAAACTTGGATCATTCTCTTTGAATTGATGAGAGAAGATGAAGAGAGGAGAGAGAGCTATGGGTGGCGGCACACTTGAGAGAAAATAAGAAGAGTGTCTCATTTTTTATTTTCTCATAACATCATATTATATAATTAGGTCATCACTTAAAACCCTTACCACATGTCATCACTTGATTGCATCTTAATTTTAATTGACCTAATCACATTAAGCCAAGTGTCAAAGCTAGACTTAATCTTGACTTTGATCATCTTGCATGATAGGAAGACAAATGACAAACCATGATGCCATGTGTCACCATCTCATGGTGCCACATGTCACCCTGTGAAATGACCAAAAATACTGTGTCTTAATTTTGAGTTCTTAACCCAAAGTAATTATTTCTCCTCTTCTAATCAATTTATATCAAATATAAATTAATTAATTAATCTCTATTAATTAATTTTCTCATTAATTAAATTTATATTTAAACACTTTAAATATAAATTTAACTTATACTATACATTCAATAACCTAAATTTGGTTTCAAGTCATGCTAGGGACTTTGTAATCTTATTGCAAACCAAACCTATTTAATTAATCATTTAAACTCTTTAATTAATCAATTAAATCATATTTAACTTGGTGATTATCTTGTGTATGTGTGTGACTTACTAGACTCATCACTAATTGGCAATGAGATATGATATTAACTCTTAATATCATCAGAACTCTTTCTTACCATAAATGATTTCTCTAAATCATTTTAGGCATCTCATAGACCATGGTTGACACCTAGCATATCATGCCATGGCCACCCAATCAGAACAAGGAATACCTATGAATAATCCTATAATCATATGTTACCATGTACTAGAATCTCTGTTACAAAATCCCAATTGCCGAGTCATGGTTTATGTCAAACCTCATTTGTATGAATATTATGTTCTCTTTTAATTCCAATTCTTGATTAAAAGATTTTCTCATCGAAACTCTTTTCTCGATTAAATCTGTCTCGCCAGAACTTGAAAGATCAAGAATAATTAAATGAATATAGGACTTTATCCCTATTTCATTTAGGGTAAAGATTCCATCTTGATCAGCCTACTTCCATATATAACTAGTAGAGCCAACACATGCCCATATACCCATGCAAGATACAAGTATGAAAGCGAGATCAAACTCAAACCATCTATATATAAGATAACTGTATTATCTCAGGTCTAAAGATTATATGCACTGATATGATATATGACAATGTATTGACAAGAGTAAACTCTATGTGCTTGTCATATGCATCACTGGTTTGGCCTACTTATCATACATAAGTGCCTATCATGTTTGTTATATGGCATGAGCTCACCATTCCATCTTATTTACATCTCATATAAGTAACTTGGGAACAAATATGATTACAATCTTTCCGGATAAGTCATGTCCTTATTGTGAAGTATCCTCGATTGTGAACCAATTTATGATACTTTGTGCTAGAAATACTGTCACTCATATTCTTAACAACTTAATAATATAATTTCTAATAAAATATCAATGGACCTTTTCTATTACACATAAATACATTATGTAAATGAAAAAGTGAAATTTCCTTTTATTAATAAAATATGTACAAGATGTTAGTAGTATGCCCTAGAGCATATCATTTAGTATGTATTTTGTACATATTTTATTAATAAAAGGCATTTTCACTTTTCCGTTTACATAATGTATTTATGTGTAATAGAAAAGGTCCATTGATATTTTGTTAGAAATTCTATTCTTAAGTTGTTAAGAATATGAGTGACAGTATTTCTAGCACAAAGTATCATAAATAAGTTCACAATCGAGGATACTTCACAATCGATGATACTTCACAATAAGGACATGACTTATCCAGAAAGATTGTATTCATGTTTGTTCATAAGTTATTTATATGAGATATAAATAAGATGGAATGGAAAGTCTCACGCCATATAACAAACATGATAGGCACTTATACATGATAAGTAGGCCGAACCAGTGACATTTATGATAAGCACATGGAGTTTACTCTTGTCAATGCATTGTCATAAATCATATCAGTGCATATAATCTTTAGACCTGAGATAGCACAGTTATCTTATATATAGGTGGTTTGAGTTTGATATTGCTTTCATATTTATACTGTGTATGGGTATATAGGCATGTGTTGGCTCTTACTAGTTATATATGGAGGTAGGTGTTGATCAAGATGGAATCTGTTCCTCTAAGTAAATAGAGATAAAATCCTATGTTCATTTAATTATTCTTGATGTTTTAAGTTCCTGGTAAGGACAGATAGATTTAATCAGAAAAGAGTCTCTAATGAGAAAATCTTTTTAATCAAGAACTAGAATTAAAAGAGAACATAATATTTATAGCAAATGGGGTTTGAGATACACCATGACTCCAGCTCGAATTGGGATTTTGTAACAGAGAGATTCTGGTGCATGGTAACATATGATTATAGGTTTATTTAAGGTAAACCTTATTACTAATTAGGTGGCCATAGCATATTATACTAGGTATTAGCCATGGTCTATCAGGTGCATAAAATGATTTAGAGAAATCATTTATGGTAAGAAAGAGTTCTTATGATATTAAGAGTTGATATCATGTCTCATTGCCAATTAGTGATGAGCTTCGTAAGTCACACATATACACAAGTAATTACCAAATTAAATATAATTTAATTAATTAATTAAAGAGTTTAATTGATTAATTAAATAGGTTTGGTTTGCAATTAGATTGCAAATTCCCTAACATAGCTTGAAACCAAATCTAGGTTATTAGATGTCTAGTATAAGTTAAATTTATATTTAAAGTATTTAAATATGAATTTAATTAATGAGAAAATTAATTAATAGAGATTAATTAATTAATTTATATTTGATATAAATTGATTGGAAGAAGAGAAATAATTATTTTGGGTTGAGAACTCAAAATTAAGACACAGGGGTATTTTGGTCATTTCACAGGGTGACATGTGGCACCATGAGATGGTGACACATAGCACTACACATAAGCTTATCATATGTCTTTTAATCATGTAAGATGATTAAAATTAAGATTAAATATAGGTTTGACACTTGGCACAATGTGATTGGGCCAATTAAACCTAGAACCAATCAGAGGGGTGACATGTGGCAAGGGTTTTAAGTGATGACCTAGCTATATAAGTGTTCTTATGAAAGAGCAAAACGTGTGGGCTACTGTTCTTCTTTGGTGCAGCAACCCAAAGAACATCTTCCCCCTCTTCTTCTTCATCTCTCATCAATTCAAAGAGATTAGCCATCAATCTCTTGAATTAAAAATACTAGAAATTGTTTCTAGTGTCCGGTTTACATCTGTAATCTCTCGAAAGGCAAAACTTGATTTTCTAATTCATAGAAAAATCTTTAGAAGCTGTTCAAGGGCTGCCATAGGTGATCTTGGTGTGGACAAGCTAGAGGGACAATATCCGTGTCCTAAAAACGCATCCCAAAGGTGCCAAACACACTGCAGTGCATTAAGAGGTTAGTGCACTTGTTCTTGATCTAATCTAGGATTCTTAAAATTAATCTGATTAATTCTAAAATCTTAAATGGCAAATGTAGATCCAAAAATATATTAAAAGAGTTTAATATGCTGTTTATCATTGAAATCAAATAGATAAAAATGAATCTTGCATGATGCATGTGACCCTAGGTGAAAAAATTTTGAATTCAATGATATAAACTTGTGTTTTTCATGCTTCCGCTCCTTCACAAGATACATACTAAATGATATGCTCTAGGACATACTACTAATAATCTCCCACTAGCACTAGAGTGATTCATTATAATATCTTAGACCCATCTTCTCAAGATGTCGGTCTAACTGAGCTTGTGACATAGGCTTAGTGAATGGATCAGCTTGATTTTTAGCTGATACTATTTTCTGCATGGCTATATCACCTTGCCCAACTATCTCTCTGATAAAGTGGTAGCGCCTTTCTATGTGTTTGGATTTCTGGTGAGATTAGGGTTCCTTATATCCAAACAACCTTTTTTTACAAGATCGATGCAAAGAATATACTCACCGCTATAGTAAAATCAGTAGTCGTACTCTGTTTGGAACTCTTCCAACTGACTGCACCTCTATTACAAATGAACACAAACCTAGAGGTAGACTTTCTATCATCGATATCTGATTGAAAATCAAAATCAATATAACCATCCAATTGCAAGTCACCACCTCCATAAATCAAGAATAAATCCTTAGCTCTTCTCAAGTACTTAAGGATATTCTTGTGACTATCCAAAGGTTCCAAACTCGATTGGATTGAAACTGTTAGTCAAACTAACAAGATATGTAATATCCGCCTGGTACACATCATTACATACATCAAACTTCCAATAGCCGAAGCATATGGAATTCTGACCATTTTATCTCTTTCTTTAGGCGTCTTTGAAGACATCTCTTTAGAAATGTGGATACCATGTCTCAATGGTAACAATCCTCTCTTGGAATCAAGCATGTTAAACCTCTTTAACACCTTTTCCAAGTATAGACTTTGGGATAAACTAATTATTCTTTTTGCTCTATCTCTATAGATGCGAATTCCAAGAATATAGGTTGCCTCCCTAAGTCTTTTATGGAGAATATATTTGACAACCATACCTTTACAGCTGTCAACATATCTGTGTCGTTACCCATCAATAAAATGTCATCCACATATAAGATAAGGAAAGTGACAGCACTATCACTAACCTTCTTATATACACAGGGTTCATCCTCATTTTTTATAAAACCAAATGACTTAATGGCTTCATCAAAACGGATGATCCAACTCCTTGAAGCTTGTTTCAACCCATAAATGGATCGCTTTAGCTTGCATACCTTGGAACCATCTTGGGATTCAAAACCCTTAGGTTGTTCCATGAAAATGTTTTCTTCAATGTATCCATTGAGAAAAGCTGTTTTGACATCCATCTGCCAAATCTCATAATCATAGTATGCAGCTATTGCTAATAGAATTCTAATTGATTTAAGCATGGCAACAGGCGAGAAAGTCTCCTTATAGTCGATTCCTTGCCTTTGGCGAAACTCTTTCACTACTAGCCTTACTTTATAGGTCTCTACCTTTCCATCAGAACCAATTTTCTTCTTGAAAACCCATTTATTCCCTATAGGTACAATACCTTCAAGTGGGTCAATAAGATCCCAAACTTGATTCTTATATATGAAATCAATTTTGGATTTCATAGCTTCAATCCATTTTGAAGAGTCTATATCTGATATAGCTTCTTCATAGGTAAGTGGATCATCTCCATGATCTACTTCTTCATGAGTAAACAACTCTTGTTCATCTTCATGAAGGAAACCGTATCTCACTGGTGGGTAAGATATCCTGATTGATCTGCGAGGAATTACTGTAGATGTTTCATCAATAGGTATAGGTTGACTAGATGGATCTATATCCATTTGATCTATTGGTTGGTCAGAATTCTCCAATTCTAACTCTATTTGCCTTCCTTTGCCTCCTTCTTGAATAAACTGTTGTTCAAAAAATATGGCATCTCTACTCACCACAACCTTTTGTGATGTAGGCAAATAAAAATAATATCCAAAACTTTCTTTTGGATATCCAACAAATTGACCATTTTTTGTTCTAGTTTCTAACTTATCAGTGTTTAGCTTTTTGATGTAAACTGGACAGCCCCAAATCTTAACATGCTTAAGACTCAGTTTTCTTCCATGCCATATCTCATAAGGTGTGGAAGAAACTGACTTTGATGGAATCCTATTCAGAATATGCAAAGCTAATTCTAATGCAAATCCTAAAAAGAAGATTGACATATCAATATAGCTCATTGTAATACGTACCATATCTAATAAGGTATGATTTCTCCTTTCAGATACACCATTTAGCTGTGGCGTTCCTGGAGGAGTCAGCTGGGAAACAATGCCATGCTCTTTCAAGTATTCATCAAATTCAGTACTCAAGTATTCACCTCCACGATTTGATCGAAGAGCTTTAATACTTTTTCCTGTTTGATTTTCTACTTCAGATTTAAATTCTTTGAACTTTTCAAAGGATTCATGTTTGTATTTCATCAAATACAAATACCCAAACCTTGATTTATCATCAGTAAAGGTAATAAAGTAATGAAAATCACCTCTAGCCATTTCTTTAAATGGACCACATACATCACTATGTATTAGCTCTAAAATATTTTCAGCTCTTAGTCCTTGTCCAACAAAGGGTGATCTAGTCATTTTGCTCTGAACGCAGGATTCACAAGTTGGAGTAGGTTCAGAACCTAATGAGGATAAAATCTCCCTTTTATCTAATTTTACAATCCTATCTTCTGCAACATGACCTAATCTTAAGTGCCAAAGATATTTTGAACTTGAGTTGATTTTCATCATGGCATTGCATTCTTTTAGATTGCTTGCATTAGATTTGTATTTAATATTATTATCTAAATAATAAAGTCCATCATGCATATAACCCGAATAAATATATTTATTTCCAAAATAAATATTGCAAACATCATTTATGAATTGAAATTCATAATCATCTCTAGTCAAACTAGATATAGAAATGATGTTCTTAAAAGCATCAAGTACATGCAAAACCTTATTTAAATACAAAACATGTCTACACATGTATAAAAGTTTTAAATCCTATGGCTAAAGCTTCAACTGTTGAGCCATTGTCAACTCGGAGTCTAATATCTCGTTACTGCAAGCTGCTAGTACTTGCTATATTCTGGACAGTTCCTATTTTAATGCCCATCCTTCTGGCAGTGGAAACAATTTCCCTTGCCTTTGTCAGCTTTGATCTTTGTTTTTTTGTTTGGCTATCTTCTTGGAAGATCCTGCAACTTGAGGTTTCTTTTTCTTATTGCCCTTCTTCTTGTTGGACTTTTCAGTAGAAGAAGATGCAATCAAAGCTACCTCTTTTCCTTTATTGCCCAGCATATTCTTTTGGGCAATAACCAGCATGTTAAGTAAACCAGCCAAGGTGTATTCCTACTTAGTCATATGGAAATTTGTCACAAAATTCCCAAATGACTCAGGTAGGGACTGAAGGATCAAATCCGTTTGTAGTTGAAAATCCATGTGAAAGTCAAGATGTTCCAGCTGCTCAATAAGTCGAATCATCTTGTGGACATGATCCCCAACATTCTGTCCCTCAGACATCCTCATGCGAAATAGCTGTTTAAATATCTCATAACTAGCATTCCTGCTGTGCTCACCATACAACTCTTGCAGGTGAAGGAGGATCTCACTTGCATATAGCATATTTTCATGTTGCTTCTGTAACTCATTACTCAGAGAAGCAGGCATGTAACACTTGGCTCTCATATCATGCTCCTTCCACTTGTCCAAAGTATCATGTTCCTCTTGAGTGGCCTCTGGAGGTAAGGGACCAGGAACCTTTGAGTCTAGAACATATCCAATACGTTCTAAGTTCATGACAAATTTTAAATTTCTTAGCCAATCAGAAAGATTAGGTCCCGTCAACCTATTATGATCAAGTATGCTCGCAAGAATATTGGATGGTGGTGGTTGTTGTGTGCTCATTATTATCAGAAAATTAACTACAGAAAATAACCAGATTAATTAGTAAATGTATCATGTAATTAACTAAAATGATTATGGTCTTTTAATTAAATTGGTTCTCCCACTAACTTAGCGAATCTTACACTTCCAAAGTAGGAAATGAAAATCCTAGTTGGATGGATTTCTAATAGGTGATTGAATTCTTATAGTCTTATTGATCATCCTCAGGCACATCCATTATTGGAATTACAATAACCTATAAGTGAGCAACTCTTTGCCCATCACATCTCATATAAGGTTCAATCCTTTACCTAGCCCCTAATGCTTAAAATCTCTGGCACATCCATTATTAACTTATTTTGCATTAGTTAAGTTGATTCCATTGAGCTAGTAAACATGCAAATTATTTTAATGTTCTCAGGCACATTCATGATTGTCCACCAAACCATTTATATATTTACAAAATCTCATGCTTAACAATTATTCTTAAGAAAATCTCTTAAATTAATTGCATCATATGTAAGTATTTAAAATTTCTTAAAATAATTATCTCAATGGAGGGCTCATGATATAATTACTTTAATTATACCATTTCTAACTTAATTATTTGTTTGGAAGATTTAGTGGTCGACCTAATTACTATTATGGTCTCATTGTGCATATTATCCAATTAGCATGCATATATCATATACTTGCATACATTACCATACATCTCATGCATATATGGATAAACATATAATATGGTATGATCATGGACTTTCTAAGGGATTCAATTCTGAGCCACTAAGAATTGAATCAGGGCATTCCTAGGTGCATTTCATTCATTCATATTACAAGAGTTGCTGAAAGAGTACATAATCAACACTTGATCTTGAATTCCTTCCACTGGTCCCACCAATGCTCTTGACCTTCTTGATCTTCTTGCAATCCAATTACATAGTAATTCTTGGCATACCAAGGCAAATTTACAAGAACATGGACTTTAAAGTCCTCAAATAAATGAAATTACAATCCAAAATTATTACAACCTTTATAATACATGCCACCAAAATAAATTAATTAATTTACAACCCAAAGGAAAATAAAAGAAATAAATCCAATCACAATGGTCTTTTATTGTCCATGATCATCCATCATGCATATTACCATTTAACAATTAAATAAAACATATATACTAAAATTAAATTAAATATCTCTCATTCAACCAAATTTAAAAATTCAGATTTGAATCTCATTCAACCAAATTTAAAAATTCAGATTTGAATCTTATTCAAAACAAATTTAAAAATTCATATTTGAATCTCATTCAAACAAATTTAAAAATTCATATTTGAATCTCATTCAAACAAATTTAAAAATTCAGATTTAAATCAAATTTTAATTGTGTGATTAAAACTCCTAATTAAACATTTTAATTAGTCATGGGATGGGCCTTAAACCATACAACAATTGCACATTCAAAGCCCATATACCTTGCGCACTATTATGGTGCTAAAACCATGCGCACCATGGAGCACAAACATGATGCCGCCACACTCTTCTATGCAATCAGCAATAAATCAATCAACTTTTGATCAAATCACACAATTAAATCAGATATTAAACAATCTAAATAGCAAATATAGTGGCTCTAATACCAATTGAAGGAGCGAAAGCATGTAAATTGTTAGATTAGAACATTGAATTCAAAAATTTTTCTTCTAGGGTTTCTTGCATCATGCAACATTCATTATGTACCTAATTGATTTCAATGTTCAATTGCATATTAAAATACTTTTAATATGTATTAGGATCTACATTTGCTATTTAAGATTTTTGAATTAACAAATTAATTCATTAGAACCCTAGATTAAAAGAATAACATGTGCACTAACCTTTTGATGCACTGTAGATGTAATTGGTACCTTTGGGAAGCACCTAGGGACCCAATTGTCGTCTCTCTAGCTTGTCCACACCAAGATCACCAATGGGCAGCCCCTAAACCAGCTTCTCAAACCTTGCCAACCAATTGTAATTTAGGTTTTTGCTTTTAGAGAGGTTGTAGATGTATATAGAACGCTAGAAACAATTTCTAGCAATTTTAATTCAAAGAAACTTGGATCATTCTCTTTGAATTGATGAAAGAAAATGAAGAAAGGAGAGAGAGCTATGGGTGGTGGCACACTTGAGAGAAAATAAGAAGAGTATCTCATTTTTTATTTTCTCATAACATCATATCATATAATTAGGTCATCACTTAAAACCCTTGCCACATGTTATCTCCTAATTACATCTTAATTTTAATTGACCTAATCACATTAAGCCAAGTGTCAAAGCTAGATTTAATCTTGACTTTGATCATCTTGCATAATAGGAAGACAAATGACAAACCATGATGCCATGTGTCACCCTCTCATGGTGCCACATGTCACCCTGTGAAATGACCAAATTACCCTTGTGTTGTAATTTTGAGTTCTCAATCCAAAATAATTATTTCTCCTCTTCTAATCAATTTATATCAAATATAAATTAATTAATTATTCTTTATTAATTAATTTCTTATAATTAAATTCATATTTAAATACTTTAAATATAAATTTAACTTATACTATACATCCAATAACCTAGATTTGGTTTCAAGCCATGCTAGGGACTTTGTAATCTTATTACAAACTAAACCTATTTAATTAATTAATTAAACTCTTTAATTAATCAATTAAATCATATTTAACTTAGTGATTATCTTGTGTATGTGTGTGACTTACTAGGCTCATCACTAATTGGCAATGAGATATGATATTAACTCTTAATATTATCATAACTCTATCTTACCATAAATGATTTCTCTAAATTATTTTAGGCATCTCATAGACCATGGTTGACACCTAGTATAGCATTCCATGGCCACCCAATCAGTAACAAGGAATACCTTTGAATGAACCTATAATCATATGTTACCATGCACTAGAATCTCTCTGTTACAAAATCCTAATTCGAGCTAGAGTCATGGTTTATGTCAAACCCCATTTGCTATGAATATTATATTCTCTTTTAATTTCAGTTCTTGATTAAAAAGATTTTCTCATCAGAAACTTTTTTCTAATTAAATCTGTCTGTCTTGGCCAGGAACTTGAAACATCAAGAATAATTAAATGAACATAGGACTTTATCTCTATTTACTTAGGGTAACAGATTCCATCTTGATCAACACCTACCTCCATATATAACTAGTAAGAGCCAACACATACCCATATACCCATACACAGTATAAGTATGAAAATAATATCAAACTCAAACCACCTATATACAAGATAACTGTGTTATCTCAAGTCTAAAGATTATATGCACTGATATGATATATGACAATGCATTGACAAGAGTAAACTCCCTGTGCTTGTCATGTGCGTCACTGGTTCGACCTACTTATCATGCATAAGTGCCTATCGTGTTTGTTATATGGCATGAGACTTACCATTCCATCTTATTTACATCTCATATAAATAACTTGGGAACAAATATAATTACAATCTTTCTGGATAAGTCATATCCTTATTGTGAAGTATCCTCGATTGTGAACCAATTTATGATACTTTGTGCTAGAAATACTGTCACTCATATTCTTAATAACTTAAGAATAGAATTTCTAACAAAATATCAATGGACCTTTTCTATTACACATAAATACGTTATGTAAACGAAAAAGTGAAAATATCTTTTATTAATAAAATATGTACAAGATACATACTAAATGATATGCTCTAGGGCATACTACTAACACCATCACTGGCATAATTATTCATAAGGCATTACTGGCATTAATCCACTCCCGTATTGTTTATGTGTTTATAAAATAGTTGATTAATCTTAGATATTCTTTATGGGAGGACTCTCCCTCATATTTAAATAGATCACAAATGCAGGGGCTCCAAGAAGGACTCTCCATTGGACCCGAACACAAGTGAATAATGTATGAGGCTCACATAAGGACTCTTCTGTGAACCCATAATGTTAAATTGTAAGATTCTTCAAAAATACTTAAATTTTAGAGGAAGGACTCTCCCTCTTGAAAAATTTAGAAAACATTATCGAATGCTAATTCCATAAATACGCGTTTCAGGAGAGGACTCTCTCCCGAACTCTTGTTATTTAAATGCTATAATTTGATAAAAGATAGGAATGTTTATGAAGTGATGTAAGGAAAAAAATAGAGTTCTACTTTCTAATTTCTATGTGCGAATGCACAAATGACTGTGTACACTATTTTCTGATATGTTCATCATTATCCGGGTCACTTTCTTGCTCTCTTTATTTCCGATCTCCTATTAGCCATTCGAACTCTCTATATTTATCTGAACTTATTAATCTGGGTTTCATCCTTATAGTTGCCAACCTCTCTAATCAACTTCGAACTTTTTATATTAAGCCGAACTCGTTACATCAAACCTCCTCATTTCTTTATTCCCGATTTTTTCAATCAAGTCTAAACTCTTCATGTTAACACCCTCTCATATTTACCTCACTCCTGCTATCCAAACTCTCCACAATTCTCCTAAACTTCAAGCAACGCTTATACCACCTGAACTCTTATTCTTACCCTACTAAAAGCAAAGAGAAATATACTTCTAAAATGACTTATGTGTTACTGTAATGGGCAAAAAGTAATATTTGTGAGATAGGCCAATCTAACCCTAATCTACTCTAAAAGTTTGGCGTAATTAGACATTTTGAAAGTTTGAATTCTAGCTTACGTAACCAATGTAGCCCAAAAGTATCCAATCGGAGGAAAGATTGTTAAGGCATTTACTTGTAAAGAACTATGAAGGTGACAGGAGAGCTAATGCTGATGTCTCGTACCAAAATGAGGTTACTAAGGTGGGGCCAACCAAGAGTGCTTTTTCTAATGACAAAAGCGAACAGGGCAGGATCCCACTGATGAATCAAGATTGGCCTACTGAGCTATTGAACAAATCTATTGAAAAAAGGGATTGGAGTATTGGGACTTTTGGAAATAAGATTCTTTAGAAAACGCGTTTCTAAAGCCTCTTTTGCACCAGTGATTCTATATTGCAGGAGAGAGGTAAAAACTAGTGATTGAAATTTAAAGACCAAAGATGAAAATTAAAACACTTTTAATATGTTTTTGGATCTACATTTGCCATTTAAGATTTTAGAATTAACAGATTAATTCATTAGAACTCTAGATTAATACAAGAATATGTGCACTAACCTTTTGATACACTGTTGATGTGTTTGGTACTTTTGGGAAGCACCTAGGACTCCACACCAAGATCACCAATGGTAGCCCCTTGAACAACTTCTCAATCCTTTCCAATCAATTAGAAATTGAGTTTTTGCCTTTTAGAGAGGTTGCAGATGTATAAACGATTTCTAGCAATTTTAATTCAAGAGAATGTTAGCAATTCTCTTTGAATTGATGAGAGATGAAGAAGAAGAGAGGAAGAAAACAACAAGGGTGCCGGCACCTCTTTGAGAAATCAGATTTGTTATTTTGTTCTTTCATCCTTTTCCTTATATAGCTAGGTCACCACTTAAAACCCTTACCACATGTTATCTTCTGATTGGCTCAGAATTTTAATTGACCTAATCATATTATGCCAAGTGTCAAAACTAGAATTAATCTTGACATTGATCATCTTACATGATTGGAAGACAAATGGCAAGCTTATGTGTAGTGCCATGTGTCACCATCTCATGGTGCCACATGTCACTCTGTGAAATGATCAAATTACCCTTATGTCTTAATTTTGAGTTCTCAACCCAAAATAATTATTTCTCTTCTTCTAATCAATTTATATCAAATATAAATAAATTAATTAATCTCTATTAATTAATTTCTCATAATTAAATTCATATTTAAACACTTTAAATATAAATTTAACTTATACTATACATCCAATAACCTCGATTTAGTTTCAAGCCATGCTAGGGACTTTACAATCTTATTGCAAACCAAACCTATTTAATTAATCAATTAAACTCTTTAATTAATTAATTAAATCACATTTAACTTGGTGATTACTTGTTTATGTGTGTGACTCACTAGGCTCATCACTAATTGGCAATGAGATATGATATCAATTCTTAATATCATCAGAACTCTTTCTTACCATAAATGATTTCTTTAAATTATTTTAGGCAGCTCATAGACTATGGTTAACACCTAGCATAGCATGCCACAGCCACCCAATTAGTAATAAGGTTTACCTTAAATGAACTTATAATCATATGTTACCATGCACTAGAATCTCTCTGTTACAAAATCCCAATTCAAGTTTGAGTCATGGTTTATGTCAAACCTCATTTGTTATGAATATCATGTTCTCTTTTAATTTTAATTCTTGATTAAAAAGATTTTCTCATTAGAAACTCTTTTCTGATTAAATCTATCTGTCATGGCCAGGAACTTGAAACATCAAGAACAATTAAATGAACATAGGATTTTATCCCTATTTACTTAGGGTAACAGATTTCATCTTGATCAAGACTTATCTCCATATATAACTGGTAGGAGCTAACACATGCCCATATACCCATACACAGTACAAGTATGAAAGCAGTATCAAACTCAAACCACCTATATACAAGATAATTGTGCTATCTCAGGTCTAAAGATTATATGCACTGATATGATTTATGATAATGCATTGACAAAAGTAAACTCCATGTGCTTGTCATAAATGTCACTGGTTCGGCCTACTTATCATGCATAAGTGCCTATCATGTTTGTTATATGGCATGAGACTCACCATTCCATCTTATTTACATCTCAAATAAATAACTTGGGAACAAACATGATTACAATCTTTCTGGATAAGTCATGTCCTTATTGTGAAGTACCCTCGATTGTGAACCAATTTATGATACTTTGTGCTAGAAATACTGTCACTTATATTCTTAATAACTTAAGAATAGAATTTCTAACAAAATATCAATGGACCTTTTCTATTACACATAAATATATTATGTAAACGGAAAAGTAAAAATGCCTTTTATTAATAAAATATATACAAGATACATATTAAATGATATGCTCAAGGTTTACTAACTTGTAAAGTATGAGGGAAACTTCAAAGACCAAGAACTTCGGACCAAAAGACTGATTCCAAAACCCCAGACCAAAGACCCATTCTACAGTGTAGCATTCTGGTACTTATAGGGACTGGGGGTCTTTAGATGAATGACCAGGATTTTAGATGGCAAGATTGAAGGGTGTGGATTTAAAGGGACTAAATCTAAAGGTCAGAAATTAAAGAGATCGAGAATTGAAGGCTGAGATTTAGCTCAGGACTCTCTTGTCCTTTTCTCTCTAATCCAACGACTGGGGTTTTGCCTTATAGAATAGATCCAAAGGTTGGGAATAAAAGGTGTTGAGTCTGTTATTTACTTTAATCCAATGGCCCAAAATCTGTCCTTAGCAATGAAATCAATGGTGTGGATTGAGGTATGCCAGAATGCTTTAACCACCTTAGATCCAATGGTTCAGATTCATCCTTACAAATGGGGTGGATGGTGGAGATTGGATCATACCCCAAATGCTTTAACCAACTTAGATCCAATGGTGGGGGAGTTGATCTTGCAAATCAAGGGTCATGATTGAAAGTGACCCCTGAACTCCTAATTTTCCAAACCTTCCAATCTTTATTGGCCGTTTCTCGATCTACCCGATCTCTGTATCTTGTTCCCCTCCCCAATCTCTCATTATGGTTGACAACTTTGAGACCTTCTCGTCCGACCTCGTATATCAACCCTTTTTATGTCTGATTTCTTCTCGCTTTCCCGATGTCTTTCCTATCCATCCCCTACATCTGGTCTATATCGGTGAACATCGAATAACGGGGACGCATTAAATTCTCCACTTATCGATGAGTCGCTTGAGTTCTCTGACAAGATTAAATGCCTAGGCCTATATATACTAGGGGGTAGTAGGCTGCCATTCTCACATTTCTACTTTCCTTCTCCGGTCAATTTCCAACGTGTTCTTCTTCTATGCCTTACATCTCTGGCACCGATTTTCATCATAACAACTGTCTTGATCTTTTTCTAATAACTTCCTTTGTCTATCACCTGAAAATGGATGACACTGACGGTCAGAGAATTATGAGAATGTCATCTGATGGTGGCAAGGGAACCAAGCTAAACAGCCGATTAAGGTCCAAAATGACTATAGTTTCGGCTTTTGATTGGCCTACTGGTCCGAGCCAAAGATCGATCTCGAGCGAGGGGACTGCTACTTTCAATCTTGATATTGATGATAGCCTCTTGAAGTTCATTTGGCTCCTAACCGTCTCTAGGGTCCCGATTAGAGCTCGGTTTTGGTCGATGACATCGACAATGACAATGAGCATTTAGTAGCCTTTACCATAATTGACAAGAGCTAGCTTCTCGATCTCCACGTATCTCTTGAATGGCATCTTAAGATCGAGAGGTGTCCGAACTGTTGAAGCAAGATGGGTAGAATGTAGGTAAATCTGTAGTTAATGATCGAGTTGGGGAAGACCGCCCAATGATGTAATATGATCTTTTGGAAATGAAATGGACTTTTATTCTATTTTTATTTTATTTATTTATTCTATTTTTATTTATTCATTATATCTTTTATTGTTCGCATTGTTTTGATTATCCTTCCGATCTCTCTGCTATCTAATACCCTCTTTAGCCGATCTCTTTCGTCTGGACAATTTCCTATCCGATCTCTAATCATTTCTTATTTTACCGATCTGTTCCACTCAGACCCTTTCCTATCTGATCTTCTTTTAGTGCACATAAAAAATTGGGACATAATTAAATTTTCCACTAACCGATGCAACGCTTCGGGTCTCCCGAGCATTTAATGCCCGGACTTGTATAAATAGGGGAGGGACTCAGTCATTTTTCACTTTCACTTTCACCTTTCTCCCTAAGCTTTTTGACGACTCTCTCTCAACTTCCTAGCTTTTTCAACGCTAATTAGCAATCAAGTAATAGTTTTGATCTTTTTCCAGCTACTTTTTACCTTTACTGCCTGAAAATGAGTGGCACTGAGGGTCAGAGAGTTGCAAGTCTGCCTTTCGTTCACTTTTCATGGTCTTCTGAGAAAGGTGATGAGGTCAGACCGAGTAGGTGACCTGAAACTATTTTAGCTATTGTTCCGACCACTAGTCAGCCCACCGAGTCGAGCCGACAGCAATCACTGGTCATAAGGAGAGAGACTCTATTCGTGGACGAACTTACCTCAATCCTTGGGATGTCCGATCTCAAGCTGATAAGCCAGGAGTTCAACCTTTTAACTGACTCGTTCGAGCTTATTCGATGCCACGGGGATTTTTGGGCCTATCACTTCTTTAATGAAGTAGATCTGATAGTAGTGTATAAAGAACAATTGAAGGCTGGGCTGCGGTTGCCTCTCGAGCAATTTTATAAAGATGTCCTGAGATACCATCAAGTTTGCGTGGCCCAAGCGCATTTGAACTCCTAGTAAACTCTAGTGTCTTTCAAAGGATTATGTCGAGCCAAAAGATTCGAGCCCATAGCAAAAGTCTTTGCCGAACTACACAGACTTGCTCGGTAAAAAGACAATGAATTTTAGTTTTTTCAAGTGAAACTGCACTATGGGCTCTTCACCGGTCTCCCATCTTCACTAAAAAATTGGAAAGATCGGTTCTTCATCCTCTGGAGTAAAGATCCCCGTAGCTTCAAGGGAATCTCAAGAAGTTAAAATTATTTAGATGAAATTCTCAAGAGAAGGATCACCCTAAATGATGTTGAGAGAGCCATGGTGAAAGAGCTTAAGAGCCACGCAATCTCTCATTACTATTTATGCTTGGATGTGATCATGGCCGAACTGAAGTGGTGGATGATGAATGTGATCACTCATGAGAACATCCAACTGCAACTCTCTGACCTCGGCTCTGGGATAGGTAAATCCTTGAGTCAAGCAGTCCCGGCCTAGTGACCACTCTCCCGAGGTGCCCAAGTCTTATTTCAATCACTGGAGAGGAATCGCTCAGTACAGGGGAACACTGACCTAGCTAAAGTTTTGTGCGCTTCATTCTGTTCCCCTGAGGACCAAACTCAAATGGGTCCAGAATGCATGGAAGATCTTCTGACTAAAACAATGAGCTTGGGCTTAGAGGCAATTGCAAACCAATAGATGCTCAGAGAAAAGGTGAATCTCTCAAGGAGGGAGATCACCAAGGCAGTCCAGGATGCGGTGGTTGCGAATACCCAACTCTCTGCTACTAATGAGTGGATCACCGAGATAGAGGGATAAATGAGGTCTCATAAAGAGAGGATAGTTCTGCTGGAGAAAGAACTTGAAGATGCTCAAGCCTATTGAGCTTCTGACCTAGCCAAGTTCTCCGAAGAGATCAAAGCAAAGGAGGATGAAGCTCTGGTGAAGGAAGCTGGAGCTTACGTGAACGCCCATAGTGATTTCTTAGCTAAGCTAGTCAAGCGTTGCCCCAAAGAAGACTTCACCTGGCTGGAAAAGCTCACCTCAGGTGTCGAAGCTGAGAGTGAGGATGAACAAGAGAAAGAAGAGGAGTGAATATTGAAAATGTAACTGAAGATTGGACTGGAGAAGACCCTCCCGCTGAATGACTTTGTATTCTCTTATCTGTTGAAATGAATAAACTCTTTTGATGATTAATTTTCTTGATGAGATCGAAAAAACATCAGACCACATTACATGCGCAAGTACTGAATAGATCAGAAAAATTAACTCTAAAATTATTAGTGCTCATGCAATTAATTGAGATAAAAAAATCAATTGAATAAAATCGAACATAGAACTAGATGATCCTGAGATTGGTTATCAATCAAAGAACATGAGACCACACCTTAAAGAGATCAGAAAACTATTACACACGAACATGAGATCGGATAACCTTGAGACCGAATATCGATCGAAACTTGAAACATTTGAAGAGTGATTTGGAATATATAAAATTGGAAAGGTGACTTGAGATCGGATCATAATTGAAGTAACTTATTAAGATCGAGTAATGTTCGGATCAAAAATCCATTCAAGAAAAGAACATTTTCATTAATTTTAAAATTGCTTTACAACTTTTACAAATTGTGAATTTGATAGCCGGCCATATATGGTGTCCACAAACATGCTAATTTATTTTATAATTATCAAGTATTAAATTAAATTTATTTTATATGCCAAGGCTAGTTTAATTTACAAACAATATTAATTTTAAGTTTTCAAGTATTTATTTAAATTAATTACATGCAAAAGTCGGTTAAATTAAAAATAAAAACAAAGTTAATTTTTATTTATCAAATAAAAATCCTATTATTACTATAATTTCATGCCAATGGTTATTCTAAGAATTCAGGGCTACTTACTTGTTGGTAATTGTAGTTGCCATTGGGGTAAGATACGCTTAAAAGAGGGCCTTTTCTTCTAGTGTGACAATAATATCCCTGGCTTACTCCTATTTGGCTCCACGTAAATGCCCTCTTTGGTACTTACCTTAAAGCTACTTACCAATTTTGTTTGTAAAATAAAACAAAGAAAATTTAAAGAAAATAAAAAAAAAGTAAAGAAAATAAGAAAATATTAATAACAATTCGCATTGGATTCTAACTCTAGTATCCTAAGGGGTTAAGATTTCTAATTAGTTATAACTACCTAAGGGTCCAGGTCTTCTGACATATTCCAAACACTTCTTGGATTAAAATAACATAGAAAAATATATCAAATATCAATTAGAACCCAAGAATACATAAGAACATGCATAAACATTCAATTCCCAGATTATGGCAGATTGACAGTAATAAGAAATCCGATTTTTGAAAAATAGTTAGACATGCCAAAAAATCATGAAAAAATTATAGAAGGCAGCCAAAACATCATACAATATCATAAAATTTATAAACCAAACAAAACTTCAGCCAAATGGTCTACACAAATAGCCACTTTTTTCAGTAACAGAATCGCACTACTTTTTTATAAAATTCATAACTCATCAACCAGAATAGATATAAATGTGAAATCAATTGAAAAAGATTCATAAGATTCTGAAATTAATTTTAGACACCATATTTGCACAAAAATATTAATAACAAGGGAGATATGGGCTTCACAAATCAGGTATGCTGCAAATCGGGTTTTGCAGGAACTCTAACTTTAAATAGCCATAACTTATAAAAAAACAAAAGCTTTTTGTCGTGATTCTTGAGCCTAAAATTAATAAAATTTCATGTACAATATGAATATAATTTTTAAATTTTTTTTAAGATTCATAAGAAATGCAAAATAATAAAAACCTAGGAGACAGAAAATTGAATATGTGTAGAGTTATATATCCGCTCAAATTAAATACGATTACGTGATCTAAATGAACATACAAGATAAATTAAAAGACAAATAACATAGAATTAAATATTACGTGACATATATCTTAAAAAGAAAATAACAAAAATAAACCTTCAAGAAATCTTGCATGAAAATCTTCTTGAAGAAAAGAAAAGAAACAAGAAAGAACTAAAAGAGTCTTGAATATCTTTAAATTTCCTATAACTCTAAAATATCTCTAAATAATTCTGAATTTTCTGATTATTTCTGAATCACTTTTTTTTGCCTTTTTTGCCCCCCTCTTTTTCTTCTTATTTTACCCCAGTAGGATATTTATATGGTTTTGGGAGAAATGTGTGATAGGGTCTGGAGTCTTAGGGTGATAAGATTTAGATAACTTAAACAACTGGGATTGCAAAATTTGAGTGAGACTGGGATATGAATGAGGTGTTTTAACCAATAGAAAGAGAAGGAAAGGTGCCAGCACCAATAAGAAGTGAGGAAGAGAGTGGGATCAATTGGGAGAAAGAGTTTATATGAGAGAGGGAAAGAGGTGTAATAGGATTTGGAATCCTAGGGTGATAAGGTTCAGATAACTTAAATAACTGGGATTGAGAAATTTGGGTGAAATGGGATATGGGTGAGGTGTTTCAACCAATAAGAAAGAGGAAAAGGGGGTGGCATTAATAGAGAGTGAGGAAGAGAGTAGGGCCAAGTGGGAAAGAGAGTTTGTATGGGAAAGGGAGAGAGAAAAAAATATTTTTTTATTTTAATTTTTAAAAAATAAATTAAATAAGTTCTATTTAAAATTCTTAATTAACTTTTCTTAGGCTTATGAGGTCCAATTAAACTTAATTAGGTCTATTTAAGAACTACCCATATTAAATTTAAATATAATAATTTTTTTTAAATTTAATTAAATTAATTTTTCAAAAAATATATTATTAATTTTTTTTTCAAAATAATATTACGTAATTAATAATTCAGCTCTATGCCTTCAATTATATTTTACAGTCATATAATTTTTTATCATCAAGTTTCTCACAACTTTAATGCACATACTCATAATGATTCACAAAATAAATGTCCACAGTGAGATTCATTAATAACTGCCAGAGGCCTAAGTACAGAAATAGACTCTTGGTCATACAAAGCAATAAAACCAACAACAAGGCTCAAACTCTGCCCAAAAGGGAGGCCCAAGCCCATAACAAGATAAACCCTAACGGAGAATGGATCTAGACCCAACCCGATGACTCAAACTCTGCCCAAAAGAGAGGCCCAAGCCCATAAAAAGATAAACCCTAACGGAGAATGGATCTAGACCCAACCCGATGCTCAGCATAGTACCGTGGCAACCTTAGCATAAACAACAGTCTAACACTGGTTGGGGAAGAAGCAAACTAATTGAGACATTATTAAAGGGCTAAAAATGGCTAGAGGTGTCTTGAAAAAAGGCTCCCTAGACTACAACAACAACCTTAAAAACTATCAAGAAGAAAAGCTGAAAGCCCATGCGAATAGGAGACGCCTCACATCGATCTGTTGTCGATGCTAAAGGTGGAGAAAAAATAAAGCTCTCATATCAACGAGCACCCAAAGGCTGTTAAAAAGATTTTTACGAAATAAAATTAAAATTAATAAATTTTTTTAGTAATATATTAAAATTAAGTGACGAAAATAAAATATAAAATAAAATTTAAAGATAAATTATAAAAATTATCATAACTTTATACAATAGACTCAAATCATAATCATATTATAACTTGAAAGTTTTGTTATTAAATCATAAACTCCACTATATAGATTCCTTGCTGCTTCTAATTTAAGTTTAAGCAGAATCAGAAATTATAATTCAAAAATAACTCAAATGCTATAACCTTTTTTTTTTTTTTTTTTTCTGTTACATAGAGCACATGTTAATTGCGGAGAGATGAGGAGTCAAGAGTGTTATTATTTTTATAATTTCTGATTATAATTGTCAGATGTTCATTAATCAAATAATTCTCTTTCAAATAAAATTTATAAAAAAAATAATTTTTAAATCATAATAATTTTTACTTTTTTAACAGTCCAACAATATAATAACAAATAATTTTAATATATATATATATATATATATATATATATATATATATATATATATATATATATATATATATATATATATATATATATATCAATTCAAATTATTTTTTCTCCTTTCAATTTATATTTTAATTTTAGTTTGACATAATTTTGAAATTTATTGATTAATAACAATGTTGTGATAATTTTCTCTATTAAATTTCTTTATTTTTAATGTCTTTTTTTTAATTTTTTTATTATTAAAAATTAATATTTTCTTTTTAATTTTTACATGAAATATTTTGAATCTTTAATCCGCTATAATATTTTTTTTAATTAATTAAATTTTTTGAATTAAAATGAATGCTTAATCCTTTTTAAATTTTTGTATAGATATTATATTTTATTAATTGAATTTTAAAATTTTTATTTATTTATTTATTTATTTTAATATTTAAACCATTTATATGTTCATAAATAAATTGATTTTTGTATAATTTTTACTTTTTTATTTTCAATTTAATTGTTTTTAATTATTTAGTTGTTTAATTTGTATTCATTATAATTGTTTTTCTTAAATCAGTTTGAAGATTATATTATTTTATGATAAAATATATTTTACTTTATTAATCTATTTGAACTTTTTTTTTCCTATAAACACTACTTTAAAATGGTAAAATTTTGATTAAAATTATTTTTTTATAATAATAATAATAATAATCTTTTAAAATATTTAAAAATAATATTTATAAACTTTTTTATAATATCTATTTAGAGTTGTTACCCCATTAAAGGTATAATTATAAATAATAAATAATTAAATTTGCTTTGCTTATATTTAATTTTTTTAATAATTAAAAATATTTTAAAATAATGTGCATATACATTATTTTATATACTAAACCTATTACCTTAAGAAAAATATTAGACATATTTTTTTATTACTTTTTTAAATAATTATTACTATTATTTTCTTTTATAACTATACTCTACAATTATTTTTTTTTTGAAATTATATGTTTATTCTATGTATTATAATAAATAAATAATAAATATAATATTATTAATATTAATTTATTTTAAACTAAACTATATACACATAACTAATATATAATATAATGAATGATTAAAATTTTATTTCACTTGAATTATGATCTACACATAAATAATATGTAATATAATTTTTTATATAATTTTAAAATAAAATTACATGTATTTTCAAGAAAAATATTTTTTTATTAATTATATTAATATAATAAATATATCTACATAAAAAAAAAAATTCACATCGGTTTTAAATAGCTTGTATATTTCTAGTTCAGCCCGTGATTGCCTACACATGTCAACTAGCATAGTCGTCTATGTTTTAGCAATATATACTGTGGTTATTAGCCATCAAAACACAACACGGCTAAACAAGCTAGCTTTTCATTCATAATGCTTAACAAAATTCCACTTTATCCTTTCCTCTTCTTCTGCTGCTGCCTTCTCTTGTCATTAATCCTCTTTATGGACCTCAACCTTAATGCATGATTTGTCCGCAAATTATTGTCTGATCCTCGAGGTTAACTCTCTTTGATTTTTTTTTTTGTTGTTATCTTGTAATTCTGATGATCTAATGGATTCTATTTATAAAATTTTACAGTATGATAATTGACAACATGGCATGTTGCAGAGAGTGGAAATGGGAATAATAAGATCGGAGTAATGGGAAGCTACTCACAGTCAGGCCCATCCGTGTAACAGCGTACCTACAACAAGACCAAGAAATTACAGCGTATCTACAACAAGACCAATAAATTCATAGCCACGCCCATCTTGATATGGTAACAGCCTACCAGAATTTGCAAAACCTTTACGTTCATCCGCAGTCTTTACTCGTGGAATTAGCAAAAAAGATTGCATGACAAGCAATCCCTCGCGGGATGGTGTGTACTCACGGGAGCGATTTCCAATCGGAGGAAAAAACTGAATATCATGAAACTCGCTTGTACCTATTTGTATGAATTTTATTGGTTTGCCATTCTATGAAGGATGATTATATGGAATCATAACTATATTATATAATTTCTCATCAACTAGACATTTACCCGCATATTACACAAGTCTACTTTACTTTTTAAAATTATTAATAAAATAAATAATAAAAATTTAATAAATAAATTTTTAAAAAAATATTAAAAATATAAAAAAAAATAAATTTTAAGAACATACCTTATAAATATTTGCAGAAAATCTTGTTTACTATATCCACATACCTATAACTTTCAAGATCTAATTGTGGATATTTATAATAATTTTAAATTTATATTAATTTTCTTTTGTTATTAAAATTTAATAGAATTATACTTTCAATTGTGATATTCACTCACAAAATATATACTTGTAACTATCGTTTTTCATTGATTATTTTTTATTTTACTTGTCATTAGCTTATTATTAATGATAATAATATGACCATAAATTTAGTGAAATCAATAAATTTTATTTAATACATACATATTAATTCTTATTAATAATTTTTATTCAATTTAGTATATACATATTAAAAGTTAATTATTATTAATTATAAGCATATACATTTTTTGCAATTATAATTTATAAATATGGATATATATTAATTCCATTTAAGTTTTTATGTTAAGATATTAAGAAACTAAAAAGCATATATTAATTAGTTGTAATACTAAGACTAATGAACAAAAATGAGCATTAAGAATCTAAAAAGTCACATATTAAATAGTGATAATAATAAAATAAAGGTAAAATTGACAAATAGGAAAAAAAAATCTAATAAAATGTTGGACTTATTTTATAGATCAATTTTATTATATTTATATAAATATAAATATGAATTAGTTTTAATTCAAGCTCTAATTGTAATGAAATTTGGGCATTGCTGCGGCCACCGATCCAATATAAAGGCATATTTATTATATACCCCCCATTGCCACACTGCATTCTTGAAGTTGATACCTTTCACCAATCTCTTTTGTTGCCTCTGCTAGCTAATCTGCCTTAGCTATGTCTAATCTATAATTACTGATAGCTATGATGCCCTCAACATTAAAACAGATAGAAGGATAAAATCTTTACGTTTGCTTATCCATGACAATTTCAAATCATGTCAGATTGAAGTTTAATAACGAGTCAAATAATCACTTGTAGAGTTGTTTTACCTAACCATATGAAAGATAATTTGAAAATATTACAAATGATAAGGAAATATGTAAAATCCTATCACAAAATCTTAAAAAGTAATTTCTTATCCATTGTTACCCATTCAGTAGAGGAAGTCCAGTCTTAATTACCTTCATTCCTGATAGATTCATCTTTCATTTAACTATGTATTCAAGAATTATATTGATGCTTATTAAAACAAAATGACTGTAAAGAATTACATTGACCATATGTAAAAAAATAAAAATTAGTGGATTATATTTTATTAAAACGAAATGACGGTATCTCGAAGAAATTAAAGACCATATCTACATATAAATGCGTAGAGCTCAGACGGTTCACAAATTCAATAGACTTATTGATCATGATACCATATTGTCAGTAATCCGAAGCCAGTGTATGTAGAGGGAGATCATACCAACTTTGAGATGGAGCCATCATTCGGAGTAGAAGCTTTAGAGCTTTACCCTGACGTCAAATATGCTACTATTGACGAGTACCTTGATCAAGTTGTCTGAGCCTTTTGTGTCAAACAGCACTTGCTAGATAAATAATCTTGTATAGTTGCAAACTTGGGCTTTTCGAGTGCAGGAGATGTATCATGTATCTTTAGGTTTCATAAGCCTAATTCTGCATCTTGTAATTGGCAGTTTGGAAAGCTTTACGTGGCTAACCCAATCTAAATAATAACGCACAGTTCAGAAAGAAAAATCTGAAAGTAGAGTCTGATATTACTACATTAAACTCATACAATGCAGCCACCAAAACTTGTTAAAGAGAAAGAGGCAAAGGCAGGGGCCAGAGAACTATAAACAAGATGAGGGCAAAATAGAAATTTCCCTGGCAATAGAACTATATATTGTATTCCAGTGGCTGTAATAACTTCTGATTTGCATGAAAATTTCACTAACTGCTACTGACAATTTCCATGTCTAACATTGAGAAACCAAAGAGTGAACTAATGATACTGCACCACGCAGTTTGGATAGAATCATTTTCAGAAACATATCTGAATCTTCTTAATATGCGTATAAACAAAGAAATTTCACTTTCTACTACATCAGCACTCTGCCATCATAAAATGCCAAGGCACAATTGCCAGTGCATATTCAAAATGCCAAGGCACAATTGCCAGTGCATATTCAAAATGCCAAGGCACAATTGCCAGTGCATATTCAAAACCATCATATAACATTAATGCATGTCACTCGAAAAGGAAGGAAACAAAAGAAAAAAAAAAATTATCATGAATCTTCACGTCTACATATTTTTCCCCATCTTCCTTTTCTACATAGCTGCATAGCTGCATTTTCGGTTGTTCCAGCTAGCACAGTTTCAGTGAAAATTAAAAGTGCTCACGTGATGGGTTCCATCAAAAGGATGTAGATTGCTATGTGAGGCACTCAGAAACTCACCTGCTTTCCAATGTTGAAAGGATTATACTTGTATTTGATCATATGTGCAATTTGGCGCCTCATAGTAAGGACAAAAAGAACAATCCAGTAACAAAGTAGTATTGGCAAAACACTGGGACATCAAACATGGAAAAGAAGGTCATGACAAATGCTATGCAGAATGCCCTTGTGAAGGAATACCTGGAAACATGACAACAGATATGAGAAGATCAATGTCATGCATAGATATCAAGAATGGATCTGCAAAAGTAGGCCCATGTAGTTGGAGAAAAGGAGAAAGTTATCTTAATTTGCAAACTACTAATATTTCTCTCCAGTAATTATTGAAAGCTAACCAAAACCCGCATGCCGCTGTGGCAACCACCAGCATGTCAGATTTTCATGCCAAGTTCAACAACAGAACATGGAAGATTCCACATGACTAAAAATTACTAGTAACGAACAATTTGAGATAAACTATGTCTAACTGAGATCAAATAGCAATTGAGATCATTCAACAAGGTAAAAAAAACAGGAGGATCAGTTACTAAAGTCAAACAATTAGTAAACATGTGCATCAAAAGAGCACAAGCAATTAAAAATTTAATGCCACAGCACATGCAAAGACAGTAAAACTCATTGGAAATTACCTTTCCTGGATGGCTATTTTATTAATGGTAAATAGAATACAATAATAAAATACATATCGGGATATTATATTTTTATACAAATAATGTTAATCATCCATAGAAAATAATATTAAAAATAATTTGACGAATTCGATTGAGTTGATAAAGTATAGTATGATAGAGTATAAAATTTGTACTTGACCAAACGATGAGAAACACCCTCCGAAACAGTTCATTTTTTCAAGTCTTTCTACAAATCTAATCAGAAGATCTTCAAATTCAAATCTCCTATTGGGAGAGAGAGCCACCGATGAAAAATGCATCTGCGACCACCTAAAGGAGAAATTAAAGGAAAGAAAGGAGGGAGAAAAGGGAAGAAGGTAAATAAATAAATAAATAAGACGAGGAGAGCATTGAAAACAACTTGATTTTTTTTTTTTTCTCGAAAGATAGTTGTGGAATCCATTAATAACTGGCCAAAGGCCTAAGTACAGAAAAAGACTCTTGGCTACACAAGCGATAAAACCAGCAACAAGACTCAAACTCTGCCCAAAAGAGAGGCCCAAGCCCATAACAAGAAAAACCCAAACGGAGAATGAATCTAGACCCAACCCGATGCTTAACATGAAACCATGGCAACCTTAGCATAAACAACAGTCTAACTGTAATAACTTAGATTTTTAAAATATAAATTTCATATTTTATATAATATTTTAATATTATTTTAATATTATCTAACTGATTTATAATTTTTGTAAAACTTTCATTTATATATTTTTAATGTTATTTCTAAATATATTTTATAAATTATTTAATAGTCCAATTTTAATTTAATAATTACTTGCTTCTAAGATTTGATTAATTGATATTAATTTTATTATTATTATTATTATTATTATTATTATTATTATTATTATTATTATTATTATTATTATTATTGCATTTTCTTTAATTTTTTATTTATACATATATTTTTATTTTGAGACTTAATCGAAAAGAATTTTGAACCTATTTGAATGTACTTAAAAAATTCAAGAACTGAAAGGGTAATTAAAAATAAAAAAAAAAAACCCAATTTTTTTTTGAACCAGTCGACCCATACCCCCTCCCCTTTCATGCTCTCTCTCTCTCTCTCCTTGCCCTCACCTTACCGGCAACCACCCTAGGTGGCCACAGCTTCTCTAGGTGACCTTCAAAGGCCAGTCAACAGCAGCCGGCAACTAGAAATTCGACACCCATGCGAAGAGAGAGAAAACCTGTCATCTCCACTTCCAAGCTTCATTTCGAGCGTTTTTTACCTCCAAACGGAGTGTTTTTAGCAGCATTGGACTCTTGGGAGCGAGGGCTTTCAAATGGGACCAACTTCGCCAGATTTCATGAAGCTTTTGGCAAGGTGGAGGAGAGAGAAGGCAGCAGCATTTTGGCCATTTTCCCAACTATCCAATCATCCGATCAGCGATCCGAGACCACTGATGAATTCAACGATCGAGGCGTTAGAGATGGGACAAATCCCGCTCTGATCAAACATCGTTTAAAAAAAGCAATCATCGAACGGTCCAGATCGCTTGATAAAACTTTTGACCTTTTTCAATGCTTGTAAATTAAATATAATTATATGTTAATTATTAATAATTTATGGGCTTTATTTAGGTGCGATTGAATCAGCGATAGCTCACCAGCACTTAAGACCGAGTTTTCAGCCCAGTCTGGGTGTCTGGCTGACTGTCCCAAAAAGGGTCGTATGTATAGTCATTTCTAGCATTTTCAGATGCATTCTAGATAGCAAAATTTGCAAAAGTAGTCCCTAACTAAAGTTGGATAGTTTGTGCTTTGATTAAGTTAGTTAGTTAAATCTAGAAAATATTCCTAACTTATAAAAATTTAGTAAAGTGACTTTAATTAATACAAGGACAATGCGGAGGACCTCCGGGAATATTTTTATAATTTTTGAAGTACTTAAAATAAATATTTTGACTGTAGAGAAGTTAGGGACCCGAGCTGGAGTTTGACTGTTTGGACTTAAATTAGATTTCTTGTAGGCCTTGGATAGGCATTATAATCGTTGTGGTAGGCCTGAGGCCCTATGTGTTGTTGTTGCTGAGTTTTCTTGCAGGAAGGTTAGGTCTAGTTATAGGAGAGACTCTGTTGAAATTTCTGCACGGCCTTAGGAATTATTCTTACCTTTTTAATTAAATTAATTAGTTAATTTTGTCAGTCTTTTGATAGAAATCAATGTACATATTTAGGTGATCGGTGCCAGCTATCTTCTCCATCCAGCTGGATCAGCTGTAGTCAAGTTAATCAATCTGTAAGTTAGATATTGATTATTTTTGTAATTTTAATATTAATCATATATCTGGTATATTCATGCATTCTATAAATAATTAATTATGTATATAAATAGTTAATATATTAGGGGCATTTTGATTACTGCATAATTAACTATTATTATTTATTTGTAATTGTCACCCTGAAAATAATTTAGAGCTCAGTGTGTGTGTTGACGTGAGTTTGGTGTGGATATGGATATAGATATGGATATAGGTAGAACGAGTAGTAGCGACTGGAACTTGACTCGCTGGGACCCGATCCTTATATATGGATAAGTCGGGGTAAGCATAACTTTGAATTGATCTTGCTAGCCCACGCATTGGGATTATTAAGCAAAAGTCTGTCTTGAGTTGATCTCGCTGACAAGTATTAAATTAAGAAAGTTGTATAAGGGATCAGCTTCCATATATATATATATATATATATATATATATATATATATATATATATATATATATATATATATATATATGTTGGTGTGATACACTGCGTGTGTGAGTAGCTCCAAATTAACTTCTTGCGTGAATATTGAGTGAGTTATTTGTTTTATGTATTAGATGTGCATTTCATGGTATGACTGCACTAGTTTTCGATAGTTATACCGCAGTCACCACAAAAAGTTCTTCTTTGATTTTCGTTGGTTGCACTCTAAAATATCCTAAAACTATCTACAATCTCACCCAGGATGAAGAGGGAACCCACAATATAAATGAGAGGAAGGACAACCTTCCCCGCCGAAGGAGTCTAGGAACGCTGCTTGATGCAAAAGAGAAAGAAAAAAAAATTGTTCTCTCTCAAGTGCTCTATATGTTGTTGCTTGATGGGATTTAAACTATTTGACTTGATTGCATAACCAATTAAATAAACAATCAAACATATAATATTTTCAATAACCAAAACAGACCAAACATATTATTAAAAATAATGCCAATAAACATAGAAAAAATTGAGCATGTTGCATGATAAATCTGAAATTTAGTTATGCCAAAATAATTGAATACTTTAAGTTGAGAAAAATAAATTGAACATCCTTAAGTTAGTAAGAATTCTATGATCAGTAAACATGAAGCACAAAATTTAATCAATAATTAATAAAGACCTTTTTTTAAAAAAAAAATTTTCACTCAGTTTCTATTAATCAATTTCACTAAAAAATAATTGAAAATTATAATTTAAATTAAACTTTGGCATTCAAAAGAGGAATTGATAAATTTAATATTTTTTTAAAAAGTAAAACTTCAAACATCTTTTAAGACTTTTATCCAAACTATATGTACTAACTACTTTATTTTTTTTAATTGACATTTAGTGATAATTTATTTATTTTTTATTTTTTATTGTATAATATGAATTTCATTACATATAACTGCTTAGGTAAGTTATAAATAAGTCCTTAAAGTTTTTCAAAATTTATAATTTAATCTCATTATTTTCAATTTGAAACAATTTAATTCTTAAATTTTTGTTCAGTCAAAAAATTAGTCCCTCCATCTAAATAACTAAAATAACTAAAATACCCTTAATTTCCAATTTAAAATAATTAAGTCTCTAAGATTTTATTTTCTTAATAAAAAGTTCTTTATATCTAACTTATATATACATTTAAATAGTTAGTATATTTTTATTTAAATAATTGTATATATTATATTTAAAATATAATAAACAAATATATTATGATTAAAATATGATAAATATTATGAATAAAATAGTCCTAAATTGTTTTTCATAGAAAAGGGAGACTTACCTGTAATTTTTTTGCATACTTTAAGGACTAATTTGCAATTTACTTAAAAATTTGATATTTTATTTGACTTATTTAACCAATAAAATATACTAAAAAAAATGGACTGGATGGAATTTTTAATCTATTTTAAAAATAGAGGGATAATCTCATCCCAACCCAGAAGCTAGTTCTTGACTTATAATTGGACTCATTAATTGAGCCCAAAATGGAATTCAAGAGTGTGAAGTCACTTTCCAAGCTCAATTGGCATCACACATTGACGTTTAACGTCTATGAAACGGGGGAGACTTGCTGGGTGAATTACTTTGTGCAATGGTAAGATATGTGACTTTAATTTATAGTATAAATTTTTTTTAAAATTATTTTATGTTATTTATATTGATGTGATATTTATTAAATTAAAATATATATTTTTATGTATTTATAGTTTCAGATAAATTATTAAAATATTAATTTATACAATTTAAACTGTTGAATTATGAATAGATAGAGAATAATTTTTTTTTTCACAATAAATGTCAAATTAACAAAAGAAAAATATAACTTTTAATTTAACAAGTACTAAGTCAGTTAAAATAACTTAAAATTTGATTATTAAATATTACAAGTAGTTTTATATTACTTAAATTAAAAATTATAGATTGTCCATATAATTTAGTGAACATGAAGCACAAAATTTAATCAATAATTAATAAGGATTATTTTTAAAAAATTTTTCACTTAGTTTCTTTTAAACAATTTCACTAAAAAATATTTGAAAATTATAATTATAATAAATTTTGACATTCAAAAGAAGAATTGATAAATTTAATATTTAAAAACAAAGTAAAACTTCAAAAATCTTTTAAGACTTTTTATCAAAACTATATGTACTATCTACTTTATTTTTTTAATTGACATTTAGTGATAATTTTATTCATTATTTATTTTTTATTGTACAATATATATATTATTCATTACATGTGACTGTGTAGGTAAATCATAAATAAGTCCTTAAAGTTTATCGAAATTCATAATTTAATCTCATTATTTTTAATTTGAAAAAATTTTGTTCTTAAATTTTTTGTTCAGCCAATAAATTAGTCCCTCCATCTAAATTTGATCTAATTTACAACTAATTTTAGGTTAAATAAGTAAAATACCCTTAATTCCCAATTTAAAATAATTAAGTCTCTAAGATTTTGTTTTATTAATAAAAATGTCACGACCCAACCTATGGGCCGGACCGGCACTAGGACCTGGGCCAGCCTAAAGCCCCCGAGGCCCGTAGTAAGCCTAACTGTTCATTTACCCAATTCTAAGGCTCATTTGGGCCCATTTTCAAGAAAACAAACGGACAGAGTCCGGCCATAAAATGGACTTTCCAACGGGGAGTTTTTGACTCACCCGACCTGTAAACACAATATATAGTCATTTGGGGAGCTCAGCTCACCCTCCACATACTCATCAACATAAAGATAAATGGGAGCTCAGCTCCCTCATCCAATCCATCAAACATGCATAGCATATTAAGTTTACAGGTCCAAAAATAATAATTTAGTTTACAGACCCAAATCAAATAAACATTTCTAACACATGCGGAAATTCTAAGATTTAACCAGTTTATACAAACATTAGTAATTGACCTGCGAGGAGAAAGCGAGTTAACCTCAAAAATATCCTCCTGTGGCCTGTAAAAATTTTTGAACAGGAGTGAGCGTTCGACTCAGAGAGTAAAATATCAATTTTAACCATAATCTCTATAACTATCTGAAACTAATGCACCCTGTGGAGTGAAATGCAACATACACAACATTTTCACATCATAACATCAAAAAGGTAATTTGGAGCACTCACACACCCTGTAGTATCAATCATAACATATGGGAGCTGATCCCTATCGACTCTCTTAAATCCAACTTTGATGCCGAATTACTCAAGCTCGGACTTCCACTTAATAACCAAATCGAGGGTCCCAGCGAATTACTCAAGCCGTGACTACCCCTCGAAGGATCGGGTCCCAGCGAATTACTCAAGCCGTGACTGCCCCGTCCTATCCATAGTCCACACCACATCACACGCACGCCAACGCACGCACACTGCTCCAAATTACCACAACAACATCCATGGCACATCAACAGTTATGAATGCAACATAAATCGTGCCTAGAGTTTAACTACATAAATATATGCATATAAGTGATGCATGGGCAGGCTCGAACATATACTAATATCTATATTACTATTAAAATTTATATTCTACTCACGACTTGACGACAATCACGTGACGGTGGGCGGAGGAAGAAGGTCATCGCTCACCGACAATTATATTACAATTATTTAATACAATCGACTCAATACAAACAAAGAAAAAGACCAATTACGTCCTAAGTCGTCGAAAATCCGTGAGTCTCCCTATACCTAGGACCTACCCAACTGCAAAATGGCTCAAAACACACTTCTATATTCACAATCCATATATCCACAGTTCAATCATATCACACAGCCCCTCCAGGCCCATCAAATCGATCATCCATCACAATACGCAAAATTTCAATTTAGTCCTTATTATTGATCATTTTTGCAAAAGCGCCCAAACAAGCTCTAAAAATTATAAAACTTTGCCGTAGTCCTTAGCAATATTACTAAGCTATTGCAAAAAGAATCGTAATTTTCTAAGCTACCACGAATATTTTATGGATTTTTAATCCTATTTAAGCACTAGAAAATTATGAAAAAGCAAGGTTCGGGTTTACCTTTGCCGATTCAGACTTCGAGCAACGCTCGGGGCGTCGACAATGGGGCTAGCCAAAACCTCGGTCCAATTCGGAGACCTTTCCTAAAGCAGTGCATGCGGCGGGACTTTCGCAGATCCAGGTCAGCCGAATTTCGTGAATCGAGGATACCTACACGAAGCCCATAACACGGGGTTAGTACATAAATTTTTCAGAATTTTCTAAGCTCATTTAATGCTCGGAAAAACACTGCGAAGTTCCGTGGGACCCACCGAAAAACAGTGTCGAAAAAATTCGAAATTTATGTCATTGCGAAGCTCTCGACGAATGGAGTGTGTTGGTAGCCTCGGTTTTCTCGTGGGATTCACGGTTTTCGAGAAATCTAGCCCAAAAGTCGAAATGGGCTAAAATCTTCCCGAGCAAAAATCGGACAAACCGCTCGATGGATTTCGGCGTTCTTGGTGTCTATGGAAAGCTCTCGTCGAGTAGATGATTTTAGACACAAGACCTGGTTCAATTAGCGGCCGGATCGGCCGGATTTAGCGAGGAAGCGGCGAAGCGCCCAGCGCGGGCGTTGCGCGTTCGGCCGTTTGGGGCGTGCCGTCAGTGGGGCAGTGAGGCGGCGCCGTGAGTGAGCAGGAGGAGCGGTGGCGTGGCGAGGAGGAGAGAGAAAGAGAGAGAAGGGAGAGGAACGACGCGCGGGAAGAAAAAGGGAAGGAGCGGTCCGATTCGGCCGTCCGATCGGTCGATTCGATTCGAAATACAAAATTTTAAATTTTTACTCTGCCTCGAGACCGAAAACGAGGTCCAAAAATTCCGAAAAAATTCTAGAAAACTCAGAAAAAATACGTAGACTCCAAATATATTTTTAGTTTTGCCACGTGGTCTTTAAATTAATTTTTAAAAAATCATCAAAATTTATATTTTCGGAAAATCGAACCCGATTTTTAAAATCCGAAAAATCTCAAAAAAATTCCTAAAATTTAAATAAAATTAAAATACCAAAAATGCTCATAAAATTTAAAATTTTGGGGTGTTACATTCTTCCCCCCTTACAGAAAATTCGTCCTCGAATTTTACACAAGGCAGAATAAAGCACATGACTATACATTGAACAGATAAGGGTACTTGCTACGCATGTCCCGTTCTGACTCCCAGGTGCACTCTTCCACTGACTGACTCCTCCACAAAACCTTAACCATAGGGATCTGTTTTGATCTCAGCTGTCTCACTTGGTAGTCCACTATGGCTACAGGCTGCTCCTCAAATGTCAAGTTCTCTTTTAGCTCTATCACATCCGGCTGCAGTACATGAGAAGGATCGGGAATGTATTTCCTGAGCATGGAGATGTGAAACACGGGATGAACATGAGAAAGGTTGGGTGGTAGCTCCAACCGGTAGGCAACTGCTCCAACTCTATCAGTAACCTCAAAAGGTCCGATATACCGAGGTGCCAACTTGCCCTTCTTTCCAAATCTCATGACTCCCTTCATTGGAGAAACCTTCAGGAATACATAGTCGCCTACTGCAAACTCCACATCCCTTCGTCTGGGGTCTGCATAACTCTTCTGCCTACTGAAAGCTGTTTTCAGTCGTTCCCTGATTAAAGGAACTACCTCTGAAGTGTACTGCACTAGGTCTACATCATGCACCTTCGCTTCCCCCATTTCTGTCCAACACAGAGGAGACCTACACTTTCTTCCATATAATGCCTCATAGGGTGCCATCCCTATGCTAGAGTGATAACTGTTGTTGTGGGCAAACTCCACCAAAGCTAGCTGCTCATCCCATTGACCTCCAAAATCCAAAACACTCATGCGAAGCATGTCTTCCAGTGTTTGGATTGTCCTTCCAATTTGTCTGCATGCGAGGTGGAAAGCCGTACTAAAGTTCAACTGTGTGCCAAGTGCCTCCTGCAACTTTCTCCAAAACCGAGAAGTGAACTGGGGCCCTCTGTCAGATATTATGGAAGCCAGAATTCCATGCAATCTGACTATTTCTCGAATGTAGAGCCGGGCATACTGTGCCACAGAATATGTAGTCTTCACAGGTAAGAAGTGAGCTGATTTGGTCAAGCGGTCTACAATTACCCATATCGAATCATATCCTCGCATGGTACGAGGCAACCCAGTCACAAAATCCATAGTGATCATTTCCCACTTCCATTCTGGGATAGGGAGCTCTTGCAGCTTCCCTGACGGTCTCTGGTGTTCAAACTTCACCTTCTGACAAGTCAAGCACTTGGACACAAAGTCTGCTATGTCTCTCTTCATGCCATTCCACCAATAGCTATCCTTCACATCATGGTACATCTTGGTGGAACCTGGGTGGACACTGTACAGTGTGTAGTGTGCCTCTTGCATGATTTCATTTCTGAGATTGTCTACATCGAGCACACATATCCTCGAACCATGCACTAGGGCGCCATCATTGGCAAATCCAAACTCACCACCTTCACCTTGCTGTACTCTTTCTATAATCTTCATCAATTGTTGGTCTCTGTGCTGGGAAACTCTAACTCTGTCCCTCAAGTCTGGCCTCACTGAAAAATGAGCCAACAATACCCCCTCATCTGAAAGATCTAGGATTAAACCTTGATCCATCAACTCATGTACTTCCTGAATCAACGGTCTCTTCTCTGCTGAAATGTGCGCCAAACTGCCAGAAGATTTCCTGCTCAAAGCATCTGCCACAACATTGGCCTTCCCAGGGTGGTACTGGATGGTGCAATCATAGTCTTTCAGAAGCTCCATCCATCTCCTCTGTCTCAAGTTTAAATCCCTCTGTTGGAAGATGTACTTCAAACTCTTATGGTCGGTGTATATCTCGCACACTTCACCATACAGGTAGTGTCTCCAGATTTTCAGTGCAAAGATTACAGCCGCCATTTCCAAATCATGGGTGGGGTAGTTCTGCTCATGCCTCTTCAACTGCCTTGAAGCATAAGCCACTACCTTTCCATTCTACATCAAAACACACCCTAGGCCAACTCTGGAGGCGTCACAATACACGGTGTATCCTTCACCACTCACAGGTAGTGTCAACACAGGGGCAGTGGTTAGACACTCCTTAAGCTTCTGGAAACTCACCTCACAGTCATCTGTCCAAATGAATGGAACATTCTTCCTGGTCAACTTAGTTAGGGAGCGGCTATCTGGAGAAATCTTGTACAAAACGCCTATAGTAGCTAAACCAGAAAACTTCGCACCTCGGTGTTGTTGTAGGCCTAAGCCAATCGATTCTGACTTCAATTTTCTTGGGATCCACTTGAATGCCGTCACTAGAAACCACGTGTCCCAAGAATGAGATGCTTTCTAGCCAAAATTCACATTTTGAAAATTTGGCATATAGCTGGTGCTCCCTCAAAGTCTGCAACACCATCCTCAAGTGCCACACGTGCTCTTCCTCGGTCCGAGAGTATACCAAAATGTCATCTATGAATACGATGACAAAACGGTCCAAAAATGGCTTGAACACCCGGTTCATCAAGTCCATGAAGGCTGCTGGTGCATTAGTGAGTCCAAAAGACATCACCAAGAACTCATAATGACCATATCTTGTCCTGAATGCCGTTTTGGACACGTCCTCATTCCTGATTCTCAACTGATGGTAGCCTGATCGCAGGTCTATCTTGGAAAAGAATCTAGCTCCTTGGAGCTGATCAAACAGATCGTCGATCCGAGGAAGTGGATACTTGTTCTTCACAGTCACCTTGTTCAGTTGTCTGTAGTCAATACACAACCTCAATGACCCATCTTTCTTTCTTACAAATAGCACAGGAGCGCCCCAGGGTGAAGTGCTCGGACGTATGAAACCCTTGTCCAAAAGCTCCTGTAGTTGCTCCTTTAGCTCTTTCAATTCTGCTAGTGCCATCCTGTAAGGTGGCATTGAAATGGGGTTCGTACCCGGCACAACATCAATGCAAAACTCTATTTCCCTTCCTGGTGGCAATCCTGGAAGCTCCTCTGGGAAGACATCCATAAATTCTCTGACAACAGTGTAACACCCCAAAAATATTAAATTTATGAGCATTTTTGGTATTTTAATTTTATTTAAATTTTAGGAATTTTTTTGAGATTTTTCGGATTTTAAAAATCGGGTTCGATTTTTCAAAAATATAAACTTTGATGATTTTTAAAAATTAATTTAAAGACCACGTGGCAAAACTAAAAATATATTTGGAGTCTACGTATTTTTTTGAGTTTTATGGAATTTTTGAATTTTGGACCTCGTTTTCGGTCCCGAGGCAGAGTAAAAATTCAAAATTTTGTATTTCGAATCGAACCAGCCGAATCGAACCGGACCGGATCGGACCGGTCGAATCGGACCGGTCTTCCCCTCTTTTTCTCCTCCCTCCCGCGCGCGATGGCCCTCTCCTCTTCTCTCTCTCTTTTCTCTCTCCTCCCTCCTCCCCTTGTCGCGCCGCCGCCTCCCCTGCATCCCCACCTCGCCGGCGCCCCACCTCGGCCTTCCCCCACGGCCGGCCGCCGCCTGGAACGCCGGAAAACGGCCTTGGAAGGGGACGCGTGCGCGCGCACCGTTCGGCTTCTCGGCCAACCATCCGGCCACCAATTGGACCGGGTCTTGTGTCTAAAATCATCTACTCGGCGAGAGCTTTCCATAGACACCAAGAACGCCGAAATCCATCAAGCGGTTTGTCCAATTTTTGCTTGGGAAGATTTTAGCCCATTTCGACTTTTGGGCTAGATTTCTCGAAAACCGTGAATCCCACGAGAAAACCAAGGCTACCAGCGCGCTCCACTCGTCGAGGGCTTCGCGGCGACATAAATTTCAAATTTTTTCGACACCGTTTTTCGGTGGGTCCCATGGAACTTCGCAGTGTTTTTCCGAGCCTTTAATGAGCTTAGAAAATTCTGAAAAATTTATGTACTAACCCCCGTGTTATGGGCTTCGTGTAGGTATCCTCGATTCGCGGAAATTCGATAGCTTGACCTGTCTGCGAAATTCGCCGCATGCACTGCTACGAAAAGTCTCCGAATTGGACCGAGGTTTTGGCTAGCCCCATTGTCATACGCCCCGGCGCTGCCTAAGTCGGAATCGGAAAGGTAAACCCAACCTTGTTTTTACGTAATTTTCTAGTGCTTAAATAGGATTAAAAATCCAAAATATTGGTGGTAGCTGTGATAATTATGATTCTTTTTGCAATAGCTTAGTAATATTGCTAAGGACCGCGGGCAAAGTTTTAGAATTTTTAGAGTCGATTTGGGCGCTTTTTGAAAAAATGGTCAATTATAGGGACTAAATTGTAATTTTACATATTGTGATGGATGATTGATTTGATGGGCCCAGGAGGGGCTGTGTGATGTGATTGAGTTGTGGATATATGGATTGTGAGTATAGAAGTGTATTTTGAGCCCTTTTGCATGTTGGGTAGGTCCTAAGTATAAGGGAGACTCTGTCGGATTTTCTGCACGACTTAGGACGTATTGGTCTTTTTCTTTGTGTGTATTGAGTCAAATTTATTAAATGATTGTAATAAAATTGTCAGTGAGCCGACAGCTTCTTCCTCCGCCACCGCCTCGGTGACCACCACAAGTCTGTGAGTAAAATATTAATTTTAATTGTAATTTCGATATTATTATATGTTTAAGCATGCCCATGCATCACTTATATGCATATATCTATATAGATAAATCCTAGGCACAATTTATGTTGCATTCATAACTGTGAAAGTGCCATGTATGTTGTTGTGGTAATTTGGAGCAGCAGCGTATGCGTTGGCGCACGTGTGATGTGGTGTGGACTATGGATAGGACGGGTAGTCACGGCTTGAGTAATTCAGGGACCCGATCCTTCGAGGGGTAGTCACGGCTTGAGTAATTCATTGACCCTCGATTTGGTTTTTAAGTGGAAGTCCGAGCTTGAGTAATTACGGCACCAAAGTTGGATTTAAGAGAGTCAGATAGGGATCACTCCCATATGTTATGATTGATACTACAGGTGTGTGAGTGCTCCAAATTATCTTTTGATGCTATGATGTGAATTTATTGTCGATGTTGCACTTCATTCCACAAAGTTGCATTAGTTTTAGATAGTTATAGAGATTATGGTAAAATTGATATTTTACTCTCCGAAGTCGAACGCCACTCTGCTCAAAAATTTTTACAGGCCACAGGAGGATATTTTTTTGAGGTTAACCTGCTTTCTCTCTCGCAGGTCAATTATTACTGTTTGTATAAACTTCTTAAATCTTAGAATTTTCGCATGTGTTAGAAATGTTTATTTGATTTGGGTCTGTAAACTAAATTATTATTTTGGGACTCAGAACTTAATATGCTATGCATGTTTGATGGATTGGATGAGGAGCCGAGCTCCCATTTATTTTATGTTGATGAGTATGTGGAGGGTGAGCCGAGCTCCCAAATGACTATATATTGTGTTTACAGTGTCGGGTGAGTCAAAACTCCCGCTGGAAAGTCCATTTTATGGCCGGACTGTCCGCTTGTTTTCTTGAAATTGGGCCCAAATGGGCCTTAGAATTGGGTAAATGAACAGCTAGACTTACTACGCCTCGGGGCTTTAGGTCGCCTGTGTCCTAGTGCCGGTCCGCCCATAGGTTGGGTCGTGATGGATGTGGTATCGAGCTTAGGCTCCATTCATAGGGAAAAATTGTTTAAGTGTTGGGAAGAGTCTACTAGAGTCACATGCGGAAAATAGGGTTCACATTCGCCTTGCATTGTCGTCTTTGCTTCTAGTTTCGCTTCATATATTGTGTATAAATATGAGTCTATAGAGTCTGTAATGAGCGCTTTGAATTTTTGTGGGCTAATGTCGCTGAATTTCGTGAAAATGTGTAGAAGCGTAAGAGCCGCCATCGCACTGAATCGGATGTGCCTGACGAGGTGTCAAGACAGATGAGGCGCCGCCCAGGAGGCGGGTAGGAGGCCTAGAGCCGCCAAGTAGAAGAGCACCGCCACGCTCAGAATGGGCTTTCATGGCACAGGGTCCCATGGACCCCATGGCAGCTACTCTAGCTGGGTTGCAGAGAACCATCGATATGATGGCGCAGTATATGGTCCACCCTCCGCAGCAGCAGCAGTCCACCGCATCAAGAGGGGAACCTTACAAATGATCATAAATTTCAAGAAGTTGGTGCTCAGTACCTATGATGTGTCGACGATGCATATCGGTTTTTGGATTCGCAGCATGTGCAGAATGTAATTACAGTTGACTGATAGAAGATTGATAGAGTGTATGCAGCACGTCATGTGGCCTATGCCTAGACAATGGATGAATGACTACATGTTACCCCGGATGGAGGGTTTGACATGGGCTCAGTTTGTGGAACTTTTTATCAATCGGTTTGTGCCAGAAAGCTTCAGAGATCGAAGGTGGGCCTTTGAGGCCTTAAGACGTAATGGCAGTGTCCAGAGATGAATATGCTGCACTTCGAATTGAGCAGATATGCCCCGCAGCAGAGCTGCGTAAACTATGAAGGTGAAGAGGTTCCTAAAGGGGCTTGACAGGAGGTATGCGAACCTGGCCATGATGTCTAATCAGTCTTTTGATGTGGTGGTTGATCGAGCTAGACAGATTGAGATTAGCTATGCTGCGGATGACTGCGGGAGAGCAAAGAAAAACAGAGCAGAGGGTTCCTCAGGTGTCCCTTCCATGGGTACTCCGGACAGTGGTGGCCAGAGTACTTACAGAGGAAAAGTAGAAACAAGAAGAGTGGTTTTAGACACAAACCTCGAGGATCTGCAATAGGTACTGATCCAAAGAAGGTCACGCTTAGGGTACAGCAGCCTGGTCTGGTTCAGATCTTCCTTGGCACCTTGTGCACAAAGTGTGGAAGAGGACATTCAGACCTTGTTTGATGGGATCAGAGTATGCTTCTGTGTGGCCAACTGTGTCACTTTGCTAGAGAATGCCCTGCTTTCAAGTGAGCCACGATGGGGTCACAGGTTCTCATTGCAAATGTTCCTCGACAGCTTGTATCCGGTGCTTCCAACATGGCAGTGCCAGCCTGGCCAACAGGCCGAGGACAAGGGGGACGTGGATTTGGAGGCGATCAGAGGTAGAAGTCGATCGTGGTTCTGCCACTCAAGGTAGGGGTCAAGCTCGGGTTTTCACCCTGACCCACCAGGATGCTCAAGCTTCAAATGCAGTTGTGGCAGGTATTCTCCTAGTCTATTCCTATGAGGCTCGTGTTTTGATAGATCCGGGTGCTACGCACTCATTTGTCTCCCCTGTGTTTGCCATGAGGTTGGGTAGAAACCTACAAATTTAGAATGCCCTTTGTCGGTAGCTACCCCACTTAGTGACAACATAGATGTAGATATGGTTTTTCCGGGTAGCCCAGTGGTAGTGGATGGAAAGATCCTCCCAGCAGACTTGGTTCCTCTACCAGTAATGGATTTTGATGTAATTTTGGGAATGGATTGGTTGGCAACTCATTATGCCACCTTAGACTGTAGAAACAAAAAGGTGTATTTCTACATACCTGGTGTGGAAGAGTTTAGCTTTGATGGTGACAGGAGCGTGGCTCCATATAATTTGGTGTCAGCAATTAGTGCTAGAAAAATGTTGAGGCGTGGATGCCAAGGGTATTTGGCATTGGTGAGAGATACATCTATAGAAGGTGTCAGCATGGAAAATGTTCCTGTTGTCAGAATTTATGGATGTCTTCCTGCAGGAGCTTCGTGGTTGCCACCGTGAAGGGAAATAGAGTTTTGCATTGATGTTGTGCCGTACAAACCCCATATCAATGCCACCTTACAGATGGCACCAGAATTGAAAGAGTTAAAGGAGCAACTACAGAGTTTTTGGACAAGGGTTTCATACGTCCGAGTACTTCACCCCGGGTGCTCCTGCTCTATTTGTAAGAAAGAAAGATGGGTCATTGAGGTTGTGTATTGACTACGCATACCGAACAAGGTGACTGTGAAGAACAAGTATCCACTTCCTCGATCGATGATTTGTTTGATCACCCAAGGAGCTAGATTCTTTCCAAGATAGACTGCGATCGTGCTACCATCAATTGAGAATCATGAATGAGGACGTGTCCAAAACGGCTTTCGTGACAAGATATGGTCATTATGAGTTCTTGGTGATGTCTTTTGGACTCACTAATGCACCAAAGAAATTTTCATGGACTTGATGAACAGGTGTTCAAGCCATTTTTGGACCGCTTTGTCATCGTATTCATAGATGACATTCGTATACTCGGACTGAGGAAGAACACGTGTGGCACTTGAGGATGGTGTTGCAGACGTTGAGGGAGCACCAGCTATATGCCAAATTTTCAAAATGTGAATTTTGGCTAGAAAGCATCTCATTCTTGGGACACGTGGTTTCTAGTAACGGCATTCAAGTGGATCCCAAGAAAATTGAAGTCAGAATCGATTGGCTTAGGCCTACAATACCACCGAGGTGCTAAGTTTTCGGGTTTAGCCGCTACTACAAAGCGCTTTGTGCAAGATTTCTCCGTGATAGCGGCTCCTTAACTAAGTTGACCAGAAGAATGTTCCATTCATTTGGACAGATGATCGTGAGGTGAGTTTCCGTAAGCTTAAGGAGTGTCTAACCACCGCCTCGTGTTGACACCGCTCGGAGTGGTGAAGGATACACCGTGTATTGTGACGCCTCCAGAGTTGGCCTAGGGTGTGTTTTGATGCAGAATGGAAAGGTAGTGGCTTATGCTTCAAGGCAACTCAAGAGGCATGAGCAGAACTACCCCACCCATGATTTGGAAATGGCGGCTGTAGTCTTTGGACTTAAAATCTGGAGACACTACCTGTATGGTGAAGTGTGCGAGATATACACCGACCACAAGAGTTTAAAATACATCTTCCAACAGAGGGATTTAAACTTGAGACAGAGGAGATGGATGGAGCTTCTGAAAGACTATGATTGCACCATCCAGTACCACCCTGGGAAGGCCAATGTTGTAGCAGATGCTTTGAGCAGAAAATTTTCTGGCAGTTTGGCGCACATTTCAGTAGAGAAGAGACCATTGATTCAGGAGGTACATGAGTTGATGGATCGAGGTTTAATCCTAGATCTTTCAGATGAGGGGGTATTGTTGGCTCACTTTTCAGTGAGGCCAGACTTGAGGGACAGAGTTAGAGTTTCCCAGCACAGAGACCAACAATTGATGAAGATCATAGAAAGAGTACAAAGAAGGTGAAGGTGGTGAGTTTGGATTTGCCAATGATGGCGCCTAGTACAAGGTTCTAGGATATGTGTGCCCGATGTAGACAACCTCAGAATGAAATCATGCGAGAGGCACACTACACACCGCATGTTGTCCACCTGTGTTCAACCAAGATGTACCATGTTGTGAAGGATAGCTATTGGTGGAATGGCATGAAGAGAGACATAGTAGACTTCGTGTCCAAGTGCTTGACTTGTCAGAAGGTGAAGTTTGAACACCAGAGACCGCCGTGAAGTCGCAAGAGCTCCCTATTCCGTAATGGAAGTGGGAAATGATCACTATGGATTTTGTGACTGGTTACCTCGCACTCACGTGAGGATATGATTCGATATGGGTAATTGTAGACCGCTTGACCAAATCACCACTTCTTACCTCAGAAGACTACATACTGCGGGCACAAGATGCCGCTCTACATTCGAGAAATAGTCGATTGCATGGAGTTCCTGCCCATAATATCCGACAGAGGGCCCCGCCACTTCTCGGTTTTGGAGAAAGTTACAGGAGGCACTTGGCACACAGCTGAACTTCAAGACGGCTTTCCACCCTCGCATGCATTTGACAAATTGAAAGGACAATCCAAACATCGGAAGACATGCTTCGCATGAGTGTCTTGGATTTTGGAGGTCAATGGGATGAGCAAATAGCTTTGGTGGAGTTTGCCTACAACAACAGCTTATCACTCCAAAGATAGGGATAGCACCCTATGAGGCATTATATGGAAGAAAGTGTAGGTCTCTCGTGTTGGACAAATGGGGAAGCGAAGGTGCATGATGTAGACCTAGTGCAAGACACTTGCAGGTAGTTCCTTTAATCAGTGAACGATCAAAACAAATTTTCAAGAGGCGTAAGAGTTATGCACTTTGCACGGAGGGATGTGGAGTTTGCAAGAGGCGACTATGTATTCTCAAGGTTTCTCCAATGAAGGGAGTCATGAGATTTGGAAAGAAGGGCAAGTTGGCACCTCAAGATATCGGACCTTTTGAGGTTACCGATAGAGTTGGAGCAGCTGCCTCACGGCTGGAGCTACCACCCAACCTTTCTCACGCTCATCCCGTGTTTCACATCTCCATGCTTAGGAAATACATTCCCGATCCTTCTCATGTACCGCAAATGGATGTGATAGAACTAAAAGAGAACTTGACATTTGAGGAGCAAACAGAGCCATAGTGGACTACCAAGTGAGACAGTTGAGATCAAAACAGATCCCTATGGTTAAGGTTTTGTGGAGGAGTCAGTCAGTGGAAGAGTGCACCTAGGAGTCAGAACGGAACATGCATAGCAAGTACCCTTATCTGTTCAATGTATAATCATGTGCTTTATTCTGCTTGTGTAAAATTCGAGGACTAATTTTCTATAAGGGGGAAGAATGTAACACCCCAAAATATTATATTTATTAGCATTTTTGGTATTTTAATTTTATTTAAATTTAAGGAATTTTTTGATATTTTTTGGATTTTAAAAATCGGGTTCGATTTTCCAAAAATATAAACTTTGATGATTTTTAAAAATTTATTTAAAGACCACGTGACAAAGCTAAAAATATATTTGGAGTCTACGTATTTTTCGAGTTTTATGGAATTTTTCAAATTTTTGATCTCGCTGGTCCCGAGGCAGAGTAAAATTTAAAATTTTGTATTTCGAATCGAACCACCGAATCGAACCGACCGGCCGACCTGACCGGTCTTCTCCTCTTTTTCTCCTCCTCCCGCGATGGCCCTCTCCTCTTCTCTCTCTCTCTCTCTCCTCCTCCTCCCTTGCCGCCGCCGCCCTTGCGCCCCCACTCGCCGGCGCCCCACCTCGCCTTCCCCCACGGCCACGCACTGAACGCCGAAACGGCCTTGGAAGGGACGCGCAGCGCGCGCGCGCCATTTCGGCTTCTCCGACCAAATCCGGCCGATCCGGCCACCAATTGGACCAGGTCTTGTGTCTAAAATCATCTACTCGGCGAGAGCTTTCCATAGACACCAAGAACGCCGAAATCCATCGAGCGGTTTGTCCGATTTTTGCTCGAAGATTTTAGCCCATTTCGACTTTTGGGCTAGATTTCTCAAAACCGTGAATCCCACGAAAACCGAGGCTACCAAAGCGCTCCACTCGTCGAGGGCTTCGCGACATAAATTTCAAATTTTTCCGACACCGCTTTCGGTGGGTCCCATGGAACTTCGCAGTGTTTTTCCGAGCCTTTAATGAGCTTAGAAAATTCTGAAAATTTATGTACTAACCCCGTGTTATGGGCTTCGTAAGTATCCTCGATTCGCGGAAATTCGATGCTGACCGGTTTGTGAAATTCGCCGAATGCACTGCTACGGAAAAGTCTCCGAATTGGACCGAGGTTTTGGCTAGCCCCCATTGTCGACGCCCCGAGCGCTCTCAAGTCGGAATCGGCAAAGGTAAACCCAACCTTGTTTTTACGTAATTTTCTAGTGCTTAAATAGGATTAAAAATCCGTAAAATATTCGTGGTAGCTAATAAAATTATGATTCTATTCGCAATAGCTTAGTAATATTGCTAAGTACCGCGGGGCAAATTATTAGAATTTTTAGAGCTGATTTGGGCAGTTTTTGCAAAAATGGTCAATTATAAGGACTAAATTGAAATTTTACATATTGTGATGGATGATTGATTTGATGGGCCCAGGAGGGGCTGTGTGATGTGATTGAGTTGTGGATATATGGATTGTGAGTATAGAAGTGTATTTTGAGCCCTTTTGCAGGTTGGGTAGGTTCTAGGTATAGAGGAGACTCTGCCGAATTTTCGGCACGACTTAGGACGTATTGGTCTTTTTCTTTGTTTGTATTGAGTCAAATTTATTAAATGATTGTAATAAAATTGTCGTGAGCCGACCTTTCTTCCTCCGCCCAGCCGCCTCAGTGACCACCGTCAAGTCTGTGAGTAAAATATTAATTTTAATTGTAATTTCGATATTATTATATGTTTAAGCATGCCCATGCATCACTTATATGCATATATCTATGTAGATAAATCCTAGGCACGATTTATGTTGCATTCATAACTGTGAAAGTGCCATGTATGTTGTTGTGGTAATTTGGAGCAGTGTGCGTGCATTGGCGTGCGTGTGATGTGGTGTGGACTATGGATAGGACGAGGTAGTCACGGCTTGAGTAATTCGCTAGGACCCGATCCTTCGAGGGGTAGTCACGGCTTGAGTAATTCGCTGGGACCCTCAATTTGGTTATTAAGTGGAAGTCCGAGCTTGAGTAATTCTGGCACTGTTGGATTTAAGAGAGTCAGATAGGGATCACTCCCATATGTTATGATTGATACTACAGGGTGTGTGAGTGCTCCAAATTATATTTTTGATGCTATGATGTGAATTTATTGCTGATGTTGCACTTCATTCCACAGGTTGCATTAGTTTTAGATAGTTATAGAGATTATGGTTAAAATTGATATTTTACTCTCTGAGTCGAACGCTCACTCCTATTCAAAAATTTTTACAGGCCACAGGAGGATATTTTTTTGAGGTTAACCTGCTTTCTCTCTCGCAGGTCAATTATTACTGTTTGTATAAACTTGTTAAATCTTAGAATTTCCGCATGTATTAGAAATGTTTATTTGATTTGGGTCTGTAAACTAAATTATTATTTTGGGACCTGTAAACTTAATATGCTATGCATGTTTGATGGATTGGATGAGGGAGCTGAGCTCCCATTTATTTTATGTTGATGAGTATGTGGAGGGTGAGCTGAGCTCCCCAAATGACTATATATTGTGTTTACAGGTCGGGTGAGTCAAAAACTCCCCGTTGGAAAGTCCATTTTATGGCCGGACTCTGTCCGTTTGTTTTCTTGAAATTGGGCCCAAATGGGCCTTAGAATTGGGTAAATGAATAGTTAGGCTTACTACGGGCCTCGGGGGCTTTAGGCTAGCCCAGGTCCTAGTGCCGGTCCGGCCCATAGGTTGGGTCGTGACAAACAGGAACATTTTCCATGCTGACACCTTCTACAGATGTATCTCTCACCAATGCCAAATACCCTTGGCACCCACGCCTCAACATTTTTCTAGCACTAATTGTTGACACCAAATTATATGGAGCCACGCTCCTGTCACCATCAAAGCTAAACTCTTCCACACTGTATGTGGAAATACACCTTTGTTCCTGCAGTCTAAGGTGGCATAATGAGTTGCCAACCAATCCATCCCCAAAATTACATCAATATCCATTACTGGTAGAGGAACCAAGTCTGCTGGGAGGATCTTTCCATCCACTACCACTGGGCTACCCGGAAAAAGCATATCTAGCTCTATGTTGTCACTAAGCGGGGTAGCTACCGACAAAGGGCACTCTCAAGGTGTAGGGTTTCTACCCAACCTCATGGCAAACACAGGGGAGACAAATGAGTGCGTAGCACCCGGATCTATTAAAACACGAGCTTCATAGGAGCACTGTAAGAATACTCGCCACAAGCATTTGAAGCTTGAGCATCCCGGTGGGTCGGTGAAAACCCGAGCTTGACCTACCCCGAGTGGCGTAACCCCGACATCGACTTCTACCTCCCGACCGCCTCCAAATCCACGCCCCTTGTCCTCGCCTCGCACATCGAATCGATCGCTGCCATGTTGGAAGCACCAGATACAATTGTCGAGGAACATTCGCATGTAACCTTGTGACCCCATCCGTGGCTCGCCAACACGGGCATTCTCTAGCAAAGTGACCTGGTTGGCCACACCAAGCATACTCGATCCCATCAAACAAGGTTCAATGTCCTCTTCCACACCGTGCACAAGGTGCCAAGGAGGATCTCAACTGCACCCAGAACTGCAGATTCTCGAATCGTGACCACCGCCGATCCGCACTAGTCCGAATCCTCGTGGTCTGTCTAAAACCACTTCTCTTGCTCCTACCCTTTCCTCTGTAATTACTCATGCCACTACTATCCGGAGTACCCATTTGGGGAACACCAAGAACCCTCGCTCTGTTTTCTTTGCTCTTCATTGTCATCCACAAAGATAGCTAATCTCAACTGTCTGCGCTCGATCAACCACCACATCAAAAGATCGACTGCACATCATGGCCGTGTTTGCATACCTCTGTCAAGCCCCTTTAGGAACCTCTTCACCTTCATAGTTTCAGTAGCCGCCTAGGGGCATATCTCGCTTAATTCGAAATTCAGAGCATATTCATCTCTGCACTGCCATTCGCCTTAGGGCCTCAAAGGCCCACTGCTTCGATCTCTCAAAACTTTCTCGCACAAACCGATTGATGAACAGTTCCACAACCGAGCCCATGACAAACCTCTATCCGAGGTAACACGTAGTCATTCATCCATTGTCAGGCATAGGCCCCATGACATGTCGTGATACACTCTATCAGTCTCCTATCAGTCAACTGTAATTCTATTCCTGCCTGTTTGTAGGAATCCAAAAACCGATATGCATCGTCTGACACATCATAAGTTCCAGGCACTAACTTCTTGAAATTAATTATCTGTTTATAAGGTTCCCCTCTTGGTGCGGTGGACTGCTGCTGCTGTGGAGGGTGTACCATATATTGCGCCATCATATCGATGGTTCTCTACAACCCAGCTAGAGTAGTTGCCATGGGGTCCATGGGACCCTGTGCCACAAAAGACTGATCCTGAACTGGTGGCAGCTGCTCTTCTACTTGAGCAGCTCTAGGCCTCCTACCCCGCCTCCTCGGGGCAGGCGCCTCATCCTGTGCCGACACCTCGTCAGGCACATCTGGTTTTGGTGCAGTGGTAGCTCTCCTGCTTCTACGCATTTTCCTGAAATTCAGCAGCATTAGCCCACAAAAATTCAAAACTGCTCATTACACAGCTCTATAGACTCATGTTTATACATAATATATGGAGCAGAAACTAGAAGCAAAGACGACAATGCAAGACGAATGTGGACCCTATTTTTCGCATGTGACTCCTAGTAGACTCTTCCTAACATTTTAGACAAACATTCCCTAAGAATCTGGAGCCTAAGCTCTGATACCACATCTGTCACGACCCAACCTATGGGCCAGACCGGCACTAGGACCTGGGCCAGCCTAAAGGCCCCGAGGCCCGTAGTAAGCCTAACTGTTCATTTACCCAATTCTAAGGCCCATTTGGGCCCATTTTCAAGAAAATAAACGGACAGAGTCCGCCATAAATGGACTTTCCAACGGGAGTTTTGACTCACCCGACTGTAAACACAATATATAGTCATTTGGGGAGCTGAGGTCACCCTCCACATAATCTTCAACTTATCGATAAATGGGTTCTCAGCTCCCTTATACAATCCATCAAAATTGCATAGCATATTAAGTTTCTGTGTCCAAAATAATAATTTAGTTTACAGACCCAAATCAAATAAACATTTCTAACACATGCGGAAATTCTAAGATTTAACCAGTTTATACAAACATTAGTAATTGACCTGCGAGGGAGAAAGCAGGTTAACCTCAAAAAATATCCTCCTGTGGCCTGTAAAAATTTTTGAACAGGAGTGAGCGTTCGACTCAGAGAGTAAAATATCAATTTTAACCATAATCTCTATAACTATCTGAAACTAATGCACCCTGTGGAGTGAAATGCAACATATACAACATTTTCACATCATAACATCAAAAAGGTAATTTGGAGCACTCACACACCCTGTAGTATCAATCATAACATATGGGAGCTGATCCCCTATACAGCTCTCTTAAATCCAACCTGATGCCAGCGAATTACTCAGCTCGGACTTCCACTTAATAACCAAATCGAGGGTCCCAATTACTCAAGCCGTGACTACCCTCAAGGATCGGGTCCCAAATAATTACTCAAGTCATGACTACCCCGTCCTATCCATAGTCCACACCACATCACACGCACGCCAACGCACGCACACTGCTCCAAATTACCACAACAACATCTATGGCACATCAACAGTTATGAATGCAACATAAATCGTGCCTATAGTTTAACTACATAAATATATGCATATAAGTGATGCATGGGCATGCTTGAACATATAATAATATCGAAATTACAATTAAAATTAATATTCTACTCACAGACTTGACGACAATCATCGTGGCGGGCGGAGGAAGAAGGTCGTCCCTCACCGACAATTATATTACAATTATTTAATACAACTGACTCAATACAAACAAAGAAAAAGACCAATTACGCCCTAAGTCGTTTAAAATCCCAGAGTCTCCCTATACCTAGGACCTACCCAACCTCGCAAAATGGCTCAAAACACACTTCTATATTCACAATCCATATATCCACAGCTCAATCATATCACACGCCTCCCGCCCATCAAATCACCATCCATCACAATACGCAAAATTTCAATTTAGTCCTTATTATTGATCATTTTTGCAAAAACTGCCCAAACAAGCTCTAAAAATTATAAAACTTTGCCCCGCGGTCCTTAGCAATATTACTAAGCTATTGCAAAAAGAATCGTAATTTTCTAAGCTACCACGAATATTTTATGGATTTTTAATCCTATTTAAGCACTAGAAAATTATGAAAAAGCAAGGTTCGGGTTTACCTTTGCCGATTCCGACTTCGGGAACGCGCTCGGGACGTCTGACAATGGGGGGCTAGCCAAAACCTCGGTCCAATTCGGAGACCTTTCCAGAAACGGGTCTGTCTGGCCGGACTTTCGCAGATTCGGTCAACTGTCGAATTTCCGCGAATCGAGGATACCTACACGAAGCCCATAACACGGGGGTTAGTACATAAATTTTTCAGAATTTTCTAAGCTCATTTAATGCTCGGAAAAACACTGCGAAGTTCCGTGGGACCTACCGAAAAACGGGTCGAAAAATTCGAAATTTATGTCGCTAAGCTCTCGACGAATGGAGCGCGGCCGTAGCCTCGGTTTCTCGTGGATTCACGGTTTGAGAAATCTAGCCCAAAAGTCGAAATGGGCTAAAATCTTCCGAGCAAAAATCTGACAAACCGCTCGATGGATTTCTGCGTTCTTGGTGTCTATGGAAAGCTCTCGTCGAGTAGATGATTTTAGACACAAGACCCGGTCCAATTGGTGGCCGGATCGGCCGGATTTGGTCGGGAAGCCAAATGTCGCGCAGGGGCGTCGCGCATTTCCACCGCTTGGGGCGGCGCACGGTACCGGGATACCGGGAGGCACACGGGCAGGGGAGACGTAGGAGGCTACGCTGCGCAGGAGGGGAGGAGAGAGAAAAAAAAGAGAGAGAAGGGAGAGGGAACGACGCGTGCGGGGAAGAAAAAGGGAAGGGAGCCGGTCCGATTCGACCGGTCTGATCCGGACCGGTTCGATTCGGCTGGTTCGATTCGAAATACAAAATTTTAAATTTTTACTCTGCCTCGGGACCGAAAAAGAGGTCCTAAATTTCAAAAATTCTAAAACTCGTAAAAATACGTCGACTCCAAATATATTTTTAGTTTTGCCACGTGGTCTTTAAATTAATTTTTAAAAAATCATCAAAGTTTATATTTTCGGAAAATTGAACTCGATTTTTAAAATCCGAAAAATCTCAAAAAAATTCCTAAAATTTAAATAAAATTAAAATACCAAAAATACTCATAAAATTTAAAATTTTGGGGTGTTACAAAAAAAGTTGTTTATATTTAGCTTATATATTCATTTAAATAGTTAGTATATTTTTATTTAAATAATTGTATATATTATATTTAAAATATAATAAATATATATATTATGATTAAAATATGATAAATATTATGAAAAAAATAGTCCGTTTAAGGGACTAAATTGTTTTTCATAAAAAAGGGAGATTTACCTGTAATTTTTTACATACCTTAAAGATTAATTTAAAATTTATCTAAAAATTTGATATTTCGTTTGACTTTTTTAATCAATAAAATATACTTGAAAAAAAAAATGACGAATGGACCATGTAATCTATTTTTGGAAATAAAGGAATAAAATATTTAATAATTTCAAAATACATAATTAAATAATAATTTATCCTTATTATAATTGCATTCCAACTGAGAAGCTAGTTTCTTCGATTTGTTGGATTCATTGATGGATGAAAGTTCGATTTTGTCCTTGAATTTTTTACTCATGTCCAAATACATCCAAAATCAACTTTTAGACCTAATAAGCCCATAACTTTGTGTTTAAGAGCATTTTAACCCAAACTTTAACAAAAAGTAAATAGAAGGGGAAAATTTTCCGAAAAATTTTTAGTAGAATTGAGTATTCTGTTCAAACTGAATCGAAATGAATTATTAAAATTGAATTAATTAAATTATTATATTTTAAAAATAAAATAAAATTAAAATAAATAAAAAATCCAACGAATCGAATATCTCTATTTTAGTTATATTAAGTTTGAACATATCAATTTTTGAATTTAGATAAATTTTTTATTTTAAACTTGATTTTTAAGTCATTTAATTTAATTTTAATATTGATTTGAATCAATTAATTAATGAAATTAAATAATTTATATACATAAAATTATATATAATTTATAAATTTTTTATAAAATTAAATTAATAAAATTAATAAGGTAATTTGATTGAATTTGTTTTAGTTAATTTTTTTTTAAATCGAACCTAATTAAAATTTTTAAAATATAAAATTAAATTAAATTAAATTATTTTAAAAATTAAATTAAATTATTAAATTAAGATAATTTGATTACATTAAATACTGCTAACCCTAATTTTTAGCTTATAAAATTAAAAAATAAAAAAAAATTATAAAATAAATAACACTTTCTTCTTCTCCAGAGCAAACAATTCTTGAAAGCCCATTCAATATCAAATCCCTACTTTTTCCATTCACTCAATCTTAGCCTTTCGTTCAGCAGCCTCATGACTCACTCGAGGACTTTTTGCTGATAGTGATGGCGATACTGTGGATTCCTTCACGACATGCAATGGTGGTTGATGGGTTCGTGGTGGCTTGTGAAGGATCTCTATATGACGTGTGATGGCAGTGGTAAGCTAGGTTTCTTTGTGGTTCTTAATGGTGAAGCGGAGCTCTTCATGGTTAGGTGTCATTGATGGCAGCGATTGATGGGTCTTCTCCTGAGGCGTCGGTGATTGCAGCGGTAAGCTGGGTTTCTTCATGGTTCTCAATGGCTGCTACTGTTGTATCTCTTTGGGTAGCTGATGATGATGGAGGAAGAGGCTCAATGGGCAAGTTTCTGTTCCCATCATCCACTATCAATACACTCTGAAGCTGTTTGATGAAAGTTCTCAAAGATTTAAGCTATTGTTGGGACTATTGTTTGAAATTGTTTGCCTTCCCTTTGTGACTATTGTTGCATTTTGAAGAATAGGCATAACATACTCTGGTTGCTCAAATTAATTAAAGAAGAAGAGGCTCAAGTTGATTAATTGCCTCTTCTTTAATTAATTGAATACGAGATGCAATTTGCAAGAAAGAAATTGTTTGAAAATTTTTAGGACTATTGTTGAATAATTTTAGCTATATTTACTAATTCTGAGCGGAGCTATTGTTGTTCTTCAGATCTTGATTTTTTTTTTTAATTATTATGAGGTAAAAAATAAAAATAATATGCCTTTTTTTTTATCTAATTTTCAACCAAAATTTGGGTTAAATTGCTATTAAATCCAAAGTGATGGGTTTACTGGATGTAAAATTTAATTTTGGATTTTATTCGAAACTTCCGGGGCAAAATTTATTTTTTATTTTTCCGATTCATTAATTGAGCCCAAAATGGAATTCAAGACTTTGGAAATCACTTTCAAAGGTCAATATGTATCAGTCATTGACGCTTAACGTCTATAGTACGAGATAGACCTGGAACATAAGATTCTCTACATGGATCAACTAGCGTAGTCTTAATCGTCTATGGTATAGCAATATATATGTTGGTTATTAGCCATCAAAACACATCACGGCTAAAACAAGCTAGTTTTTCATTCACAATGCTTAACAAAATTCCACTTTCTTTCCTCTTTTGCTGCTGCCTTCTCTTGTCATCAATCCTCTTTATGGACCTCAACCTCGATGCAAGATTTGTCCGCAAATTATTATCTGGTCCTCATGGTTAATTCTCTTTATTTTTTTTTTCTCGTAATTCTGATGATCTAATGAATTCTATTTATATAATATTTTACAATTTTAATGTGATAATTAACAACTTGGTATGTTACAGAGCGTCCTGGGAAAAGTAAGATCGGAGTAAGAGGAAGCCACTCAAAGCCCCATCTCCGTGATTTGGCAACAAAGGCACTCAAAAGTCGCAAAACCTTTATACAACGAGCCTTTATCCTCCAGATGCAGTAGAGCCAACAGATGCAGAGGTCATTAATCTTGTTAAAAACTAGAAATCAATGAGTTTTAATTCATTGGACTCAAGACATAAAATCTCTTTTGGAATTCAGCTAATAAATATATGAATCTCACATATTTGTGTCTCAAATCTATAATGGATTCGATTTATTCAATAATTATATATATATATATATATATATATTTTTTTTTTTTTTCATTGATTTCTGATACAAAGAAATTAATTGAGAATATATATAATTGTTGTATAATATTCTTAGTAATGATCTCAAATTACAGTAATGAAAGGATTGCATATCAATTATGAAAATATATAGGTAAAATTATTAAAAAAAAAAGTATATTGTAGTTCTACTCATTTTTATTTCAGGGCTTGGTTCAGTTTGTGACAAAATAATACACTTAGGTTTTGCACAATTAACAAATGGAGACTTTGCGTCTTTCATCCATCAAAAGTTATTAACATAAAAGAGAAATTAGCTGAGATGGTATGAAAAAAAAAGGAAAATTACTAAAAAAAAAACTATTTGGTTTTTTAGTAATTTTCTTGACTTTTTTTTTTCTTGAAAGAAGGTTGTGAGAGCATTGAAAACTCCTTCACTTTTTTTTTCTTGAAAGATGGTGTCAACACCATATTTTGGCCGATCTCGTAATCAATAAGTTTCAAGCCAATCCTCAAAGACTAAGTCTCCCTGTGCCAGCCAATGATATTTTCGATCTCTCTTTGCAAGATAACCATACTCCCGAACTCTCCTCAAAAAGGAATTGGATCAATACTAAGTCCCCTTGTCATTTAAAGCCTCGCCGACCTCTCAAGCCAATTGTCAAATCTCCTGACTAGTTTATTACATTCCCGAGCTCTCTGGACAAATGAAATTGAACTAACACTAGATCTTTATGTCACCGGGCCATTGCCGATCTCCCTTTAAAAAAGGGGGTGTAGGAATAATAAAGTTAATGTTCCAATCCGGTTTAATGATGATCTCGATCTTAAGTGTTTAAGCCAAATTTTCAATTTTAATAAGGTCCCGTTCATCGTCGGTTCCCTACAGATCTCATGCTTATTGTGTTTTACTGATCTCTCACACTTAGGTTAATAATCACCTTTAGTTATTTCAATATGTTCAGACAATCAAGTACTTAATCACATCCATTCATTGAACAAAAAGGGAATTTCATTTCATATTAAATTTGTACAAGTCATTCGGCTGGGGGATCACCCCCAGCCTGATCTACATTTTGCTCATTTCCTCTCTCACCCTCAGCCTCCTCCTCGCTTTCTTCTTCGTCTTGGGGAGCCAAGTCTACCATCCAAGTGAAGTCCTCCTCAGGATATCGCTTCCTGAGCTCGGCCAAGAGGTCCCTGTGAGCATTTACATAAGTGCCTCTCTTGTTACCGCCTCTTCCTCTTTTGCTCGAGCTCCTCAAGAAGGCGAGCAACTTCATCGGCCTGAGCGCTCAACTTCTTCAAGAGCATGATCTCGCCGGCCGTAACTTGAGTCTGCTCGCCAGCTTATCCTCATAAAACTTCATTCGCCCCTCAATCTGAGATATGTAGTTCTGAGCGGATGACAGCTGGGATCGGAGGGAAGTCGCTTCATGACCCATCCTCTCAACCTCTTTACCCAGGCGATGAGCCTTCTCCCGGACGATGTGCTGGTTCACCAAACACTCCACATTCAGGCTCATAGATCGGGTCAGGATGTCGTCAAGGTTGTCCGGGGACAGCCTGTCCCGATCCTCCCGAAGGTAGATGGAGGACCCCAATACCTTAGCAAAACCTGGGTTCTCCCGAACAGTCCGGTTCTTCTCGAGCGAGTGGATCAGAATTTGAGCGCCTCGAGAAAGGGGCCTTACAGGAGGTTGGGAAGGACCCCCTTCCGCACTCAAAACAACTGGAGGAGGTGGAGGCGGCGGCTCCTCCTGGCGAGGGGGAGATCGGACCACTTCTACGATCGGCGGTCCCGAACGTTGAGACGAGCCTCCTTGTACTTCCCCGGGCTCATGCCTGGGTGTCTGCATTTCCTCAGCCCGCTTCATCTCCCGTACCTTCCGGGAGATCTCCCTCTTTCGCTTTCGGCTCTCCTTGGAAGCTTCACCGCTTGCCATACCTGCACAAAGAAGAGGTCAGCGAGATCGCTAAGGTCCTGAGATCTGAGATGTAGAAAATACCGATGCTGAGGTCAGAGAGCTGAAGCCCGCGATCTTTGCCGGTGATCAACTCCATTGTCCAGTGATGAAGTTCGGCAGTCACTGCATCCAAGCAAGAGAACTTCTCTCTGCTCGCCTGTTCTTTCAGTTCCATCACCATTAGGCCTTCCTCCCTATTCAATACGAGACGCTTCGGAATTAAGGGGCCTTGGTGTAGCCAGCTACGGAGGAAACCCTCAAAGCCGTTCGAAATTTTGCTCCTTAGAATGAAGAAGCGGTTTTTCCAATTTTTCGAGGAGGAGGCGACGGTGAAAAGCTCGCAATGTGGCTTCGCCGAAGAACCAAGACTGCCGTCCTTTCGATGAGTTAATCTATGCAGTCAATAATACCTTAGGCATAGGACGGAATCCCTTAGCTCGGCAGAGGCCTCGGAAGGCTACTAAGATCCGCCACGAGTTCGGGTGAACTTGGGCTATGCACACTTGGTGAAATTTTAAGACTTCCTTAAAGAAGTCGTCAAGAGGGAACCGTAGCCCGGCTTTCAACTGTTCTTCGTATACTATAATCATGTCGTTCTCTTTGAAGAAATGATCGAGCCGGTGATCGCCGTGACACCGGATAAGTTCGTATGAATCAGGCTCAATGTTGTACTCCTGGCTGAATGACTGCAGATCGGTTTCTTGAAGGACTGATGGCAACTCATCCATGGGAAGATTTTCCCTCCCTGAAGAAGGTACATGCCTTGATGATGCTGCTTGCCCCCGAGCTGGAACGGAAACCCTAGGAGGTTCGGGTTGCACGCTTGACCCGACCACCTCTACTTCATCAGACGACCACGAGAACTGAATGGAAGGAGGGCTCGTCACTCTCTGACCCTCGGCGCCACTCATTTTCAAAGGAAATAAAGAATTTAAACTACAATAAGGATCAAAACCCTTACCGGAGCTTGATCGGTGTCGGAAGAACTTGAGAAAATGAGAGAATTTTGAAGTTGTTCGCGAGAGACCGAAAATGACATAAGGGAGCAACTGGCTAACCCCACCCCTATTTATACTCGTCCGAGCATTTAATGCTCATGATGTTCCGTAACGATCTAAGAAGGGACTCGCTAGCTATTCTCGACATCGCCTCACGAATATTCCAAAAAATTCCATAAGGAGAGACCGGCTAGTTAGGGATCGGCTAATTAAGGCGAATGTTTGGAAGTACGGATCAGTTAAGGGTTGTTCAGTTAGGAACCAGATCGGATAAACACATCAGAGATCGGAAAATAATCAATGCAATAATAATAAAATGATAATTGACAAAATAAAATTTTATTTCCAACAGTTCGAACTACATCATTTGGGCAATCTCGAGGGATCGGATTACATTAAAAATTGGACTACATCATTTGGGCGATCTTTAGAGATCGGATTACATTAACAATCTGATTACATCATAAGAGCGATCTTTGGAGATCGGTGGAACATCCCATCTAAAAGGCCTATGTCAAAGCCTAGTCTCGTGGCTGAGTCAAAAGATGTGTTTGACCAGGAGATCACCGCTGACATCCGATAGATGTACGCCTTAGATGGGGACTATGACTCTCATGAGAATGAGAGAGGTCGTCATCAAAGTTACCGCCAAACCGAGCCGCTTTAACACCCAAAGGTGGTAAGGAGCCAGATGAATGCCAAGGAGCAGTCACCGGTGTTAAGGGGAATATTAGCAGTCTTCTCGCTTGAAATCAGTTCGCCATTTGTATCGATCGAATGATTTGAGATCAATGAGATCGAGGTCCTCGATCCGTGCCTGTAAGTTAGTCCCTGCTTCTCCCATCACATCGAATGAGGTTATCATAATTCTCTGATCACCGGGATCGTAAATTTTCAGTCGAGGAATAAAGAGGTCCATTGAAAAAGGATCAAAAGCCACAATCATGGCTTAACTATCATTTGAATAAATAGAACAGAAAGTAAGGAGAAAAAGAGGAAAATCGAATGAAGAAAGTTTTTTCCTGTCAGGGGTATATATAGAGAAAGATCAAGCATTTATTGCTAAGCAGAAAACGAAGCGGACGCTTCGGGAATCGAGGAAAATTAATGCTTTGACCGGACCGACGATAAAGGGGAGGACCTAATGATAGAGATCGTAAAAGGAGGTCAGTATAAGAGATCGGAAAGCAGATGTTGAAAAGACCTGAAAGGAGGAGAGAGCTGAAACAAAGAGAATAAGACGCCTACCGCCGCTGCCATAATAAGAGCCGAGGTAGTTAAAGCGCTGCGGTGAAATCTCAACCGCACGCCCCTGACCGCTCAGACATCGACAGTGCGAATATATCATGACAAATTGCACCTTCCAATCTCCACCATTGATCCGATTTGTAAGGACGAGCCCGGCCCTTGGATCAAGAAGAAGACGACAAGACCGCCTTTTCACTCCTAGCCCTCTGATAGCCCGACTGCAGAATTTGGGACCGCTGATTGGAAGAGGAAAAGGACAAATATTCAAGGGGATCTCACTGCCTGCTCGATTCTCTTTAATTCATGAGCCTCAGATCATGTTCTTTGAAATCTTGACCCTCCATCTCCCTCAAAATAGATCCTAACCCTTTAGGGGACGCACCCGGTTCCTATAAATAGCTGCATGAAAAACTGTTCAAAACACGAAAAAAAAAGGGCGGTGACTATAGTGGAAGAACTCTGAAAATTAATTCAGTTCGTTACTCTGCTATTTTTCTTAGCCTTCATAAGAAAAACTTTTGAAATCGCTTTCTAGAGTGTTTTCTTGCAAAGGGATTCTTGAATACCAAACTCTCTATTTTCAGCCTGCTCATTATCCTGTGGTGCTCTCATTTTTAGCTCTTTGTTTTCTTTATTTCCACTCCCATTGTTCAAGCTCAACCTCATTTAAACTCGGTTATTATTTCAACCCAATGGCATTTTAGCAAAGCATCTTTCATTTCAATAACCTTAACCTTCCTGTTATCAATCATGCCCCTATTATGTTCGTCATTCCATACTTAGTTTAGTAGATCCGCCCCTACAGTGAGTGCTCATATTGCCATTTCATTAATTGCTCGTTCTTATTTTACGATTTCCTTTGTTCTTTTATGTACGTAGTTTTCTAAGTTTATATTGCGCTAAAGAATACGTAAGAAGGTTACTCTCGGTTTACTTCTTTGTTAATCACCCATCCTTTTGTTAATCTTTGTTATTTCAATGTAAGTCTTCTAGCCTCGAGTAGTGTATAAAAGGTCGTAAAATGTAGGTAATGGCAATAAGTCAGAAAATAGTTAGCGAATCACCGAATAACACAAAAGACAATCTGTAATACGTCACAAGGTAGGATAAAACCAACCTTAGATAAATAAATGGAATAAACTGTATCGAGGGTACCGTAAGGCGACCACATAAGGAGATCGGGAAATTCAGTTTAGTGTCTCCGGTCTAGTCGCAAGGTACTAATGAGTTAAAAGAAGCCTTATTCCGATTCCCGTCATCTTCGAATGCCAAAACCCTTAGTCTTAGGCTTTTACGAGGTGTAATTGAAATTAAACTTCGAGAGGTCGGAAAAATCCTTATTCGACTCCCATTAAAATAAAAGAGACCGGAGGAGAGTTCTTATCCGATTTTCAACCAAAATTTTAACAAATATTCAAAAGAGACCGGAGGAGAGTTCTTATCCGATTCTCAGTCTAAAATTTAAAACAAAATAATTTAAAAGAGGTCAGAAGAGAGTTCTTATCCGATCCTCAATTCTAAAACTTTAATAAATATTAAAGAGATCGGAGGATAGTTCTTATTCGATTCTCACCTAAAATTTTAACAAATAATTTAAAAGAGGTTGGAGGAGAGTTCTTATCCGATCCTCAAGCTTAAAAATTTTAATAAATATTAAAAGAGATTGGAGGAGAGTTCTTATCCAATTCCCAAAATTGAATACTAATAAAATAACCCTTCAAACAAAACTAACATACAACAATAACTCACTAAGGTTGTCTCATTTAATTATGTATCCGGGAACCGAATTAGTGAAAATCAAATACTCCTTTTGTCAAAAGGATTAACATTTCCATTCAAGCCCTCCTAACTATCAATTCTAATTTATAAAGAACGCGAAGTTAAATCTGCTTACCCTTATTGAGGGACGAGGTGGGGTGCCTAGCACCTTCCCCACCCGTTTACGGACCCCAAACCTAAAATATCTGTTTTGAAGTGGTTTCATTTTAATTTATTTTTGCAAATAGTTTTCTTTAATTTCCCTCAAAATTAAAGTGGCGACTCCTCACTCTTTCCCACTTCGTGAGGTTCGTTTCTGACCGCAAAACACCTTGCGACAGATGGTTGTGAGTGTAAGATTTGGGGGGGAGGGGAGAGTCGTAATAAGGCGTGAGGCGAAATATCATCCACTAGAATTATATAAAATGTACCAAGTAATGCCCAGGAAAGATGGTGGAGTCACAATAGTCTTACTTAAGTACCACCTTCTTAGACAACATTTTCTAGACATGTACTTCATACAATCCTAATAGAATCAAACCAAAATGAGGTCCGTAAAGGATAAGCATCATTTTTAACATGTCATCCTCGAGTCAGTTGGCAGAAAAAGTTCTTAAATCAGATCTAATTGCTAAACCATGGCCCAAAAATAATTCAACGCCCCTACAAAGTGATGCTAGCTCATTACCTCCATTGGACTTAAGCAAGATTGAAGTCAGAATGAACAGTCTCGAGGGTCTGGCCAATGGTTGGAAGTCATTTCCCGATCAGGTCAAAACACAATTTGAGAAGAAATATGGGAGGATTGCGACCTTGATGCAAGTTAAAGTTCAAGTCCCAGCACTAAAGGCCATGTTGCCAATTTGGAACCCTAAGTTTGGGGTGTTTTCCTTCAACAACATCGATACTGCTCCGACTATCGAAGAATATCAAGAATTGCTAGAAATCCCTTATGCGGCGCAGAATCGGATTTACCTACACCTCGAACATAGGCAGACCTGGAAACGGCTCGCACAAATGCTGGGGATTCCACCAGAAGAAGCAAAGGCAAGGGAAATTATCAAAGGAAACACGCATGGATGGTATTGGACTTATCTCAAGAAGGGATTAAATCAATGCATCCAAGATGAACAGTGGGATCAAGCTTCGTTGATACTCGCTTTAGCAATTTATGGCCTAATCTTGTTCCCTGGACCTTCCCGAATCATAACCTGCGGCGTTGTGGAGATGTTCTGGGCAGTAGAGAAACAGAAGGTCAATCCAGTACCGGCAATTCTTGCCGAGACCTTCTTAACCCTTACTTACTGCAGACAACAAGGCAAGGGATCCATTAAGTGTTGTTCTCAATTGCTATACCTCTGGATCATCAGTCATATGTGTCTTGTGGAGACAAAGGGATTCACTTGGTACCTTGACCAGCCTCTCATCGAGAAAATGACCCGATTAGTAATTATCCCGAAGAATGAACCACAGTGGCAAGAACGGATTTTGAGCTTCAATAGCCATGACTACTGTTGGAGGAAACTGTGGACGTCAAGTCAATCCATTTTGATCAGCACAGGGGGTAATCAATCGGTATCCCTAATCGGAGTGACTAGATACACAAGTTACACTCCGGCATTAGTAATGAGACAGTTTGGCTCAACACGCTCGTAATCGCATTGAAGAATACCACGAAGGTCATTTCTACCATGAGCTCAAGGAAGAGGAAGGGTTGAAGATGGCTCGCAAATCTTGGGAGAACATCACTCTAATGGAAAGGTCACCCAAAGGCCCGAGTGCCACGGGCGACTATCTTAAATGGAGGGCTGATAGGGATCAAGAACACTTAAATGTGGGTTCAACGAAATCCAAAGACAGCAACCCTCGCCGAGACGTCTTATCAGAAGAAGCTAGCAATCATTTGGCTGATTCCCTACAAAAGGCAAACACTGAAAACTCGCAACTGCAAGAACAAATAAAACAATTGGAGAATCAACAGCAAAACCTTAAAAGAAAAATGAGAAGGCTCGGGGAAGAGGCGAAATAAAAGATGGGCTTCGAAGAGCAAGAGGCATGGTGGGAAAAGGAAAAAGGCTCTCTCCAAGCTTTGATAAAAGAAGTAGAAGTACAGAATAGTAAGTTTCAGAAAAAAAATGAAATACCAAGAGATACTCGTAGAAGAGTATAAACAAGAAAACAAAAAGAAAAAGCTCGAACTGAAGGAACAGGCTCTACTCATCAACGATATCCTGAAAGAATGTGCTAAGGAAAGGAAGGAAAAGGAAAGACAAGCTGCTCTCTATCAGGAGCTGAAAGAGAATGTTGACCAGCTGGAGAAAACGGTAGCTCAGGGAAAACAAGAACTCCTACCTGAATCCGAGTATGCTCTGCAAATGTTCGACCCTGCCAGACAAGAAGAAAGGTTATATGAGTATCTCAGAAAATATCATCTCATTATAAAGAACCTCCCTGAGCCTAGACCGATGTAAAGAATGTTGTGTACAAATAATTCAGTTAATAGAATGATTTTTGGCCATTGTTCAGCAAAATTGTGAATGAATAGTATAACTCCCGTAGGAACCCCCTCGCCAGGGTTATGCGAAAAATTAGATATGTCATATGGACAGGTACCATAGATGCGCATTCAATCCAAATATTCACAAATGACTATCGAATGATGCCATGACAAAATTGATGCAATTATCCTTCTGCAGATTTCATTTTGGCTCCCAAATGCCACTGTATCCTTTGTCCGAACCAGGACCTTTAGGTTTTTTTACGAAATTCAAAAATTCATTAAAAGCTTTTTATTTTCCCCATAGAAAATCAACATTGCTTCAAATAAAGCAAGTCTAACCAAGCACACGGTTCAACCCAAGCGAGTGTACTTAACAAGATCCCGAACAAAGAAGATAATGGAAGGCCAGGAACAAGTGCAGAACCTACAAGGGCAAGTGTCTGAGCTAAAAGATCAGGTCTCAGAACTTATGAGACTAATGAGGGAGATGTCCCAAAATAAACCTGCTTCAGAACCTAACCTACCACTACCTCCCCCACCACCTACAACAATGGACCCGCACTAAGCTTCAACTTCTTTTACCTTTCACCTATCCCAACCCGACAATCACCACTAATCCGGCCACCATAAATAATGACACACCTTTCTCCTACTATCCACTGCTTTCTAATCCCGAACCATACCCTTCGCCTTAGTCCCTCCACCCACTCCACCCTCATCTCCCAACTAGAGGATCATTTCACGCAGAGGAGTGTAAAATAAGACCAGGGAAAATGAGAAGCTTTCTGCTCTAGAGGAAAAATTGAGAGCAATAGAGGGGCTGAACATGTATGGTTCAGTCGATGTGGCTTCACTTAGATTAGTGCCAGATGTGGTAGTGCCACCCAAGTTTAAAGTCCCGGATTTCGACAAGTACACCGGGAACTCAGATCCTCGCATTCACCTGGCAACTTACATTGCCAAAATGTCTGCCTTGACAGAAGATGACAGACTTCTCGTCCATTTCTTTCACGAGAGTCTCTCCGGCGCAGCCTTGAGATGGTGCATACAGTTGGACAGGAGCAAACTGCGCTCCTGGAAGGATTTGGTTGATGCCTTCTTGAAGTAATACAAATTTAACTGTGATGTGGCCCCCACCAGGAGAGACCTCCAAAACCTGATACAGAAGGACAAGGAAAGCTTCAAGGAATATGCCCAAAGATGGAGGGAGAAGGCTGCAGAAGTATATCCTCCAGTAACCGATAATGAATTGTGTTCCATGTTCATCGAAACATTGAAGGCTCCTTACTTCAATTTGATGATTGGAAATACCTCCAATAGCTTCTCTGACATCATCCAAGCTGGCGAAAGGATAGAAGCTAATTTAAGAATGGGGCGATCGCAAGAGTTAGCCAAGAATCTCAAGAAGGCCGCCGCTTTGGCAAAAGAAGGAGGGTGATGTGCATTCCATCACTCACCAAAACAATTATTCCCCACTTCCCTAGAATAACTATCGGCCATATCCTCCCCCCCATGGCCAAACAGTTGCAAACATTCCACCTCCTTTCCCAAATTATCCACACCCGACCCCACAATACCCACCACCTACAAATTGCCAGCCCAGACCACCTCCTCCTGCTCAACCTAGACCACCCCCAAATAACCCGAGACCACCAAGAAATCCCGATCCACCCCTTCCTCCCACTCGCTGAAATATACCGATATCTCGCTTCAGATAAACCAGATAGTACCAGCCTCTAGACCCAATTCACCCACCGCACTGTGTGGTATGATGCCACCGCCTGCTGTGAATATCATGGAGGGGCACAAGGGCATTCAATCGACAATCTGGGCACTCAGAGGAGAGTGCACGCTTTAATTCGAACGGTGGTTGAAGATTGAGGGAAATGGTTCTCCCCAATGTTACCTCAAACCCATTGCCTAATCATAATGCGGGCAATGGAGTAAATATGATAGAATCGGATGGAGAGAGGTTGGCACCAGAGGTAGACGAGCTAATTCCTCACTTTGAGGAAATTTTTGCCATGACGATAAGGGAAAGTTACCTTTGTCTTCAGGTAACAGGATCAGAAAAGGGTACGGGATGTCCTTACCATGGAGGGGCAGCTGATCATGAGCTGCGGGATTGTGAAGAGTTTAAGCAAGAGGTTTAGAACTTACTATCCCCCAAAGTTCTGAGGTGCCAGAAAAGGTCAAGATGGAATGGGGAGTGAACACAATAGATTCACCAAAATGCTTCTACCTCTAAACCTAATCACCTTCTCACCCCCAAAGAGCCTCACCGCTGACGATTATCCAACCCCGCCTCGCCCTACCACAAATACTCATGTCGCCCCTTGAACTACAATTTCCAAGCTTTCACCCAAGGAGCGTTAAAGACATCGGCTCCTAATCTTGCTTCCTCAAGACTTCCAAAACCGTGCTTTACTCCTCATGAGCATTTTAAGATGACTTATACCGACCTACCAAGAAGTTACTCCCCAACCTAATCCTCGCCTCCCCATTGCCACAAAATCTTCCCGCTTGAATCAGAGGTTGAGTTTATAACTGTATGGGAGGTGTTACTGAACGTAAGAGAAAGAAAAGAAGAAGGGGAAAGTAAAAATGGGAGAACTACCGAAGAGTACAGAAGAGGAGGTTGAGAAAACGGGGGAAGTATAACTCGCCGGGCCTAAAGAAGAGGAGGAGCTGTTGCTCCAAATAATGAAGCAGAGTGAATATGATGTGGTGGAGAAGTTAAGAAAGACACCTGCCAGAATTTCACTATTGTCACTAATTTTGAGCTCCGAGGTGCACCGTCAAGCCTTGCAGAAAATCCTGGATCAGGCCTTTGTGAACCCGGACATCACACCGGGGCAGTTTGAGAAGTTAGTGGGACAAATCCAGGCATCCAGTTTTGTCACTTTTTCTGAAGAAGAGATAGATCCTGCAGGCTTGGCACACACTAAAGCCCTCCATGTGACAAAGAAATGTAAAGGTTGTATAGTGGCCAAGGTTCTTATTGATAACGGATCAGCTCTCAATGTACTACATAGTGCTACCTTAGCTAGGCTGCCAGTTGACCGATCGGATATGCGTCAAAGTGCTATGGTGGTAAGAGCCTTTGATGGTACAAGAAGAGAAGTGTTGGGAGATATTGACTTGCCAATCCAAATTGGCGCATGCACCTTCAACGTCACATTCCAAGTGATGAATATTGAACCGGCCTACACTATGTTGCTGGGGAGGCCATGGATCCATTCATAATGCCATTCCTTCAACTTTGCATCGAAGATAAAGTACATCATGGACAGAAAATCATCACCGTAAGAGGGAAGAAGCCATATTGGTCACCAAGTCACAATCACTTCCTTATGTGGAAGCGACTAAGGAGTCGTTGGAAAGCTCCTTCCAGGCCCTCGAATTACAAGAAACCGTCTCAGGAAATGAAGGGGCTATGGCTATGGTAGCCAAGATAATGTCAAAGAATGGGTATGAAGAGGGTAAAGGCCTAGGCGTTGCATTGCAGTGATTGTTGAACCTATACCGCCATCCTAAGATAGGCCGCTACGGTTTGGGTTATGAGGAAGATGCCCTCATGGATGGGCGATTCTGGTTGAGGAACAGACTTCGGGATCAGAGATTCGATCAGAAAATCGGGAAAATGAAGATAGTCCCGAGAATTACTGAGGTCTTCACCAAACCGGTCATTGAAAATCCGAAAGAGGCTGAAGAATCACCCGATGAACCATCCGTTGATGTCATCCACTTGGATTCCTTGTATGAGGCTCTGGTCTCGCCAATGGCTGAGGGGCAAGAATCGATAATCGACAACAGAGAACGTCCCTGTACTTAATTTCGAGTAAAGTACCTTTGGTTATCTACACTTGATCATTTTGTCCATGGTGGCAAGTGTAACATTGTAAATGGACCCTTTTCTTATGTCGTAAATCTTAATGAATTAATAGCGCATTTATATCCAATTCTTTTCCTTTTTTTTTCATTTGAATTCCATCCTTATAATATATTCTATTTTCGTTCATTCAGGACCATCCATCAATTAACACCTAATAATTCAATAGACTCAGAAATTCCTCTGGTTAATTTTGAAATCCCCATAACTGCCATTACTTCAAGTGATTCTGAGGTGGAGCTCACAGAAGAAAGGGATGAAAGGAATGAACCTTCCCTAGTGCCTTGTGGGGACGAAACCCACACCGTAAACTTAGGCACGGAAGAAGCGAAAAGGGAACTTAAGGTTGTGGAGAGTGAAGAATTAGAAGATATGATCAGTTTGCTCAGGGAGTTCCTAGACGTGTCTTCCTGGAGCTATGATGACATGATTGGATTGGACCCTCATATTGTGACGCACAAGATTCCCCTAATTCCTGGGACCATCCCGGTAAAGCAGAAATTAAGAAGAATGAACCCTGACACACTGCTTAAAGTTAGGGATGAGGTCAAGAAACAGTATGACGCTGGGTTTCTGGAAGTAGTCAAATATCCCCAATGGGTAGCTAACGTTGTCCCGGTAATGAAGAAGGACGGGAGAGTCAGGGTGTGTGTTGATTACAGAGATCTCAATAAAGCAAGCTCGAAGATGACTTCCTCTCCTCACATTGATGTGTTAGTGGACAATGCTGTGGGATTAGGCAGGTGTTCGTGTATCGATGGGGCATCGGGGTACAATCAAATCCCAATGGATGAGGAAGACAAGGAGAAAACTGCCTTTATCACTCAATGGGGGGTGTTTTGTTATCGGGTCATGCCTTTCGTTAAAGAATGTCGCTACCTACCAACACGCTATGGTCACATTATTCCACGACATGATGCATAAAGAAGTAGAGGTGTATGTGGATGATATGATCATTAAATCCAGGGGAGAAGAAAGCCATGTGCAGGTGATGAGGAAAGTATTTGAGAGACTCAGGAAATATCAGCTGAAACTGAACCCTGCCAAATGCATATTCGGAGCTAGATCTGGGAAATTGTTGGGATTCATAGTAAGTGAGAAGGGAATAGAAGTAGATCCCGATAAAGTTCGAGCTATTCGAGAGATGCCATCCCCAAGAACAGAAAGGGAGGTGCGCAGTTTCTTGGGAAAATTGAACTATATATCGAGATTTATTTCCAATCTCACCGCTAAGGCCGAGCCTATTTTTAGACTACTCCAAAAGAACAACACCAATCAATGGGATTCGGTCTGTTAAGAGGCTTTTGAGAAAATCAAGCGACTGCCTAACCACCAAGATTGGTTCCACCAAAGGGCGGAAGGCCTCGATTCAGATATGGCGGTCCAACAAAGCTCAATGGGATGTGTTCTGGGCAACACGCTGATACCGCCTAAGGAAAGAGCTATTTATTACCTGAGCAAAAGTTCAATGATTGTGATTCAAGTTACTCTTTCCTAGAGAAAACGTGCTGTGCTCTAGCTTGGACAGCAAATCGCCTCAAACACTACATGTTGAATCACAAGACATGGCTCATCTCCAGGATGGATCCTATCAAATATGTATTCGAAAGCCCATTCGTGCCAGGAAGGATAGCCAAATGGCAGGTCATACTCTCCCAATATGACATTGTCTATATGACCCTAAAGCGGTGAAAGGTAGCGTAATCACGATCTCCTAGCGTAAAATCCTATCCAGATTATGAAGCTCGATTTTGAGTTTCGATGAGCATATTAACGGTAGACTCAGAGAAGAAGGACCAAATGATGTATGGGAAATGTACTTCGATGGAGCGGTTAATTTGTCCGGTAATGGAATCATAGCTGTATTGGTATCTCCGGATGGGAAACACTTTCCGATAGCTATCAAGTTAAGGTTTGATTGCACCAACAATGTCGCAGAATATGAAGCTTGCGTAATGGGTCTACAGGCCGCCATCGAAATGAAAATCGAAAGTTGAGGTGTATGGAAACTCACTCATCATTTATCAAATCAACGGAGAATGGCAAACCAAGGATCCGAAGCTAATCCCATATCAGAAGTACTTACTGGAGCTGATTAAGAAATTCAAAGAAATCTCTTTCACTCATCTTGGTCGAGACAAGAATCAATTTGCTGACGCCTTGGCTACCCTGGCTGTTATGGCTCAAATGGAAGAAGGGCAGACGACTCAGATATTGAAGATTAAGGCGAGGAATGAGCCAGCTTATTGCTTCATGATTGAAGAAGAACCTGATGGTAAACCTTGGTACCATGACATCTTGTTTTACTGCAGAACCAGAGAATTCCCTTCGGGGGCAAGCAAAAACGAAAAGAGGATGATTCGGAGATTAGCATTGGGATACTTCCCCAGTGGAGAAATCCTATACAAAAAGAGCTCCAACGGCGAATTGTTGAGATGTGTGGACGCAAAAGAGGCGAAGAGAATCCTTTTTGAGACTCATGAGGGAAACTGTGCAACCCATGCCAATGGGCATATGATGGCTAAGCAAATCATGCGATGGGGATATTTTTGGACTACAATGGAAAAGGATTGCATCGAGTATTTCCGAAAGTGCCATAAGTGTCAGATCTATGCGGATCCGATAAATGTGCCACCTCACAAATTGTTCAACCTCACAAATTGTTCAACCTCGTCTCACCATGGCCTTTTGCAATGTGGGGCATCGATGTGATTGGTCCCATCAACCCTAAGGCGTCTAATGGGCACAGATTTATCCTAGTAGCTATCGATTATTTCTCTAAATGGGTCGAAGCGACATCCTACGCTCACATTACATAGAACACATTTCTCAAATTCTCGTAAATAATATCATCTCACGCATGGTTTCCAATGAAATCACATCGATAACGCCAAGAATTTGAATGGTCCAAGATTCGTGGTTATGTGATCAATACAAGATCCAACATCTCAATTCCTCCCATACCGCCCCAGATGAATGGAGCAAGGAAGCCGCAAACAAAAATCTCAAGAGGATACTTCGGAAAATGACAGTCACATATAGGGATTGGCATGATATGCTTCCTTACGCTCTTCATGCATACCGGACTTCTGTAAGGACCTCAACTGGTGCAACTCCTTATTCGTTGGTTTATGGGATGGAGGTGGTATTACCTATTGAAGTTGAAATTCCTTCCTTGAGGATTCTGAAGGAATCAGGGATTGATGAGTCAGAGTGGATCCAGTCGAGGTTGGATCAATTAAACTTGCTAGACGAAAAAAGGCTAGCAGCAGCATGTCATGGGCGCTATACTAAGAGAATGGCGTGGCATTTGACAAAAGCGTTTGCCCACCGAATTCCAACCCGGGGACCTAGTTCTGATGAAAGTGTTGCCAAATCAAAACGATCCCCGGGGCAAATGGTCACCAACCTACGAGGGACCCTATGTGGTTAAAAAGGCATTTTCTGGCGGGGCCTTGATTTTAACCTACTTGGAGGGCGAAGAATTTCCAAGACTTGTGAATGCTGACACCGTCAAGAGATACTATGCCTTAAAAAAAAAAAAAACAAAAGAGTAGGGGTGAAAACCCGAAAGGGCGCTCCTAGCAAAATGTGTGAAAGAAGGCGAAAACCCCGAAGGGGTGCTCAGAAATGAGTGTGGAATGAAAACCCAAAGGGCGCCCAAAGAGCAAGGAAAAAAAAATAAAGAATCAAGATCCAGGGGTGAAAACCCGAAAGGGCATCCCAAGAACCAAAAGGGAGAAATAAGGAAAGAAGCATGAAACCGAGAAAGGGAAAATAAACCGTCATGGCATGAGACTTCAGAGTACTAGAAATAATGGCAGTTAAGGGATTTTAAAGTCAGCCACAAGGAATATGTGAGATCTATCCTTGTACCCTTTTCCTTTGAAACTCGATCTTTGTTTTTATTAAAACCATAATAAAGTCGTACTTCATTTCCTATGCTTTTATCTCTCCCTTATACTTATTCTTTAACATTATCCTTCCGCAATCTCATTATTTAATGCGCTATTAATCAGTTAAAATTTTTGCCATAAGATTAGGATTTGACAATTGATAACCTCACGTACTTTGCTATGAGATTTGCAGGGAACCATCCACAAAAAAAAAAAAAAAAAAAAAAAAAAATACTAGAGGTGAAAACCTGGAAGGGCGCTTCTAGTCAAAGGGACGAAAGGAAAGTGAAAACCCGCAAGGGCGCTTTTCGCAAAATAAGGAGAAAGTCAAGAACTGAAAAGGGGCATCCGGAGAAAGGAGGTCGTAGGTCAAGTCTTGTAACTCGTCCTCCATTAATCATTGGCCTTCGGGATTCTGTTAAGTACACTTCATTGGGGAAGAACTTCTCGTGTCAAGATTAAACCTGCTTTGTAAGTTGATTTTAATTTTCTGCAATTTAAATTTCCTGTTATCAACCTCTGGTTCCTTGATCTAAGTTGATTTTAATTTCCTGCAATTTAAATTTCCTGTTATCAACCTCTGGTTCCTTGATCTAAGTTGATTTTAATTTCCTGCAATTTAAATTTCCTGTTATCAACCTCTCGTTCGATCTAAGTTGATTTTAATTTCCGCATTTAAATTTCGTTATCAACCTCCGTTCCTCGATCTAAGTTGATTTTAATTTCGCATTTAAATTTCGTTATCAACCTCTCGTTCCTCGATCTAAGTTGATTTTAATTTCCGCATTTAAATTTCCCGTCATCAACCTCTCGTTCCTTGATCTAAGTTGATTTTAATTTCCGCAATTTAAATTTCGTTATCAACCTCGTTCCTTGATCTAAGTTGATTTTAATTTCCGCAATTTAAATTTCCGTTATCAACCTCTCGGTTCCTTGATCTAAGTTGATTTTAATTTCTTGCAATTTAAATTTCGTTATCAACCTCTCGTTCCTTGATCTAAGTTGATTTTAATTTCCCGCAATTTAAATTTCGTTATCAACCTCTCGTTCCGTGATCCAAGTTGATTCTAATTTTCTAGCATTTTAACTCTTGTTACCAATCTCTAGGTCACTAACTTAAGTAGGCTTTAGTTCCCTAACTGAACACCTAATCGCCCAAAATATGGTTCAATCTTTACATAATTCCTACACGGAAAATTTTTCCCTTTAATAGAAATTATGTAAAGAGGGGCAATTGCCGACACCATATTTTGGCCGATCTCTAGAATCAATAAGTTTCAAGCCGATCCTCAAAGACTAAGTCTCCCTTTGCCACCAATTACATTTCCGATCTCTCTTGGTAGATAACCATATTTCCGATCTCTCCTCAAAAGGAATCAATCAATGCTAAGTCCATGTCATTTAAAGCCTCACCGATCTCTCAAACCAATTGTCAAATCTCCGACTAGTTTATTACATTCCCGATCTCTCTTGTCAAACGAGATTGAACTAACATTAGATCTTTATGTCACCGCTTATTGCCGATCTCCCTTTAAAAAGGGGATTAAGAATAATCAAGTCAAGGTTCCAATCCGCTTAATGATGATCTCGATCTTAAGTGTTTAAGCCAAATTTCTAATTTTAAACAAATCCCGTCAGAGTTGGTTCTCTACCGATCTCATGCTTATTGTGTTTTTCCGATCTCTCACACTTAGGTTAATAATCACCTTTAGTTGTTTCAATATACTCGCATAATAAAGTAATTATTTTCCGATCACATCTATTCATTGAATAAAAGGGATTTCATTTCATTTCATATTAAATTTGTATAGTCATTCTGGGGTGATCCCCACCGATCTACATTTTGCTCATTTCCTCTCTCACCTCCCTCCTCCTTCGCTTTCTTCTTCGCCTTGGGGAGCCAGTCTACCATCCAAGTGAAGTCCTCCTGGATATCGCCTCGAGCTCGCCAAGAGGTCCTCGTGAGCATTTACATAAGCGCCTCTCTTGTTACCGCCTCTTCCTCTTTGCTTGAGCTCTTCGCGAGGCGAGCAACTTCATCGCCGAGCGCTGAACTTCTTCAAGAGCATGATCTCGCCGCCGAACTTGAGTCTGCTCGCCACTTATCCTCATAAAACTTCATTCGCCCTCAATATGAAATATGTAGTTCGAGCTGATGACACTTGGGATCAAGGGAAGCCGCCATGACCCATCCTCTCAACCTCTTTACCCAGCGATGAGCCTTCTCCGACGATGTGCCGTTCACCAAACACTCCACATCTGTGCTCATAGATCGGGTCAGGATGTTGTCAAGGTTGTCCGGGGACAGCCTGTCCCGATCCTCCCGAAGGCAGATGGTGGACCCCAACACCTTAGCAAAACCTGGGTTCTCCCGAATAGTCCAGTTCTTCTCCAGCGAGTGGATCAGAACTTGAGCGCCTCGAGAAAGGGGCCTTACAGGAGGTTGCGAAGGACCCCCTTCCGCACTCGAAACAACTAGAGGAGGTGGAGGCGGCTCCTCCTGGCGAGGGGAGATCGACCACTTCTACGATCGGAGGTCCCAAGGTTGAGACGAGCCTTCTTGTATTTCCCTGCTCATGCCTGGTGTCCAGATTTCTCAATGCTTCATCTCCGCACCTTCCGAGATCTCTCTCTTCGCTTCGGCCTCCTTGAGGCTTCGCTTGCCATACCCGCACAAAGAAGAGGCCGCGAGATCGCTAAGGTCCCGAGATCCGAGATGTAGAAAATACCGATGCCGAGGTCGAGAGTCAAGCTCGCGATCTTTGCCTGATCAACTCCATTGTCCAGTTGATGAAGTTCGACAAGAATCGCATCCAAGCAAGAGAACTTCTCTCTCTACTCACATGTTCTTTCAATTCCATCACTATCGCCTTCCTCCCTATTCAATACGAGACGCCTAATTAAGGGGCCTTGGTGTAGCTACCACGAGGGAAACCTCAAAGCCGCTCGAATTTTGCTCCATAGAATAAAGAAACTATTCTTCCAATTCTTCAGGGAGGAGGGCAGATCGGTGAAAAGCCAGCAATGTGGCTTCACCGAAGAACCAGACTGGCCGCCCTTTCGACTAGTTAATCTATGCAGTCGAATACCTTAGGTGTAGGACTAATACCTTAGCTCGGCAGAGGCCTTGAAGGCTACTAAGATCCGCCATGAGTTCGGTGAACTTGGGCTATGCACACTTGGTGAAATTTTAAGACTTCCTTAAAGAAGTCGCCAAGAGGAACCGCAGCCCGCCAATTGTTTTTCGATACTATAATCATGTCGCTCTCTTCAAGAAATGATCGCCCTGATCGCCGTGACACCGCATAAGTTCGTATGAATCAAGCTCAATGTTGTACTCGCCGAACGATCAGGTCGGTTTCTGAAGGACCGATGGCAACTCGCCCATGGAAGATTTTCCTCCTCAAGAAGGCGCATGCCTTGATGATGCCGCTGCCTCGAGCCGAATGGAAACCCTAGGAGGTTCAGTCGCGCTTGGCTCGACCACCTCTACTTCATCGAAGACCACGAGAACCGAATGGAAGGAGGGCTCGCCACTCTCACCCTACGCCATTTTCAAAGGAAATAAAGAATTAAAACTAAAAGAATGATCAAAACCCTCACCGAGCTTGATCGTGCCAAGAACTTGAGAAAACGAGAGAATTTTGAAGTTGTTCATGAGACCTAAATGACATAAGGAGCAAATCTAACCCCAACACTATTTATACTGTCCGAGCATTTAATGCTCACGATGTTCCAGTGCAACGACGGCTAGCGGACTCGCCACTGCTCGACACGCCTCACGAATATTCTAAAAATTCCATAAGGAGAGACCCGCCAGTTAGGGATCCTAATTAAGGTGAATGTTTGGAAGTATGGATCGCTTAAGGGTTGTTCATTAGGAACTGATCGATAAACACATCGAGATTGGAAAATAATCAATGCAATAATAATAAAATGACAATTGTCAAAATAAATTTTATTTCCAAAAGATCTGACATATCATTTGGGCGATCTCTAGAGATCGATTACATTAAAGGTCTAACTACATTATTTGGGCGATCTCTAGAGATCGATTACATTAACAACTGATTACATCATAAGAGCGATCTTTGGAGATCGTGGAACATCCCATCTAAAGGCTCTATGTCAAAGCCTAGTCTCGTGGTCGAAGCCAAAAGATGTGTTTGATCAGAGATCTACTGCTGACATCCGAGCAGATGTACACTAGATGGGGGGACTATGACTCTCATGAGAATGAGAGAGGTCGCCATCAAAGTTACCGCTCAAACCGAGCCATTTAACACCCGTTGTGGTGAGGAGCCGATGAACGCCAAAGAGCAGCCACCGTGTTAAGGGAATATTAGTAGCCTTCGCCAAATCGCCCGCCATTTGTATCGCCGAATGATTCAAGATCAATGAGATCGAGGTCCTCGATCCAGTGCCTCAGTTAGTCCGCTTCTCCCATCGCCATCGAATGAGGTTATCATAATTCTCCGATCACCGGATCGTAAATTTTCAACGGAATAAAGAGGTCCATCTAAAGGATCAAAAGCCACAATCATGGCTTAACTATTGCTTAATGGCTAAGAACAGAAAGTAAGGAGAAAAATAGGTAAATCGAATGAAGAAAGTTTTTTCCGCTGGGTATATATAGAGAAAGATCAAGCATTTATTGTTATAGAAACGGTTGACGCTCGAATCGAGGGAAATTAATGCTTTGACTCAACCGACTGATAAAGGAGGACCTAATGATAGAGATCGAAAAGAAGAGTCCGTATAAGAGATCGGAAAGCAAAGATGTTGAAAAGACCGGAAGGAGGAGAGAGCGGAAACAAAGAGAATAAGACGCCTACCGCTGCCATAATCGAGCCGAGGTAGTTAAAGCGCTGGTGAAATCTCAACCGCACGCCACGACCGCCAGACATCGACAAGTGCCGAATATGTCATGACACTGCACCTTCCAATCTCCACCATTGATCCGATTTGTAAGGACGAGCCCGGCCCTTGGATCAAGAAGAAGACGACAAGACTAGCGCTTTCACTCCTAGCCTCGACGCCCGACAAGAGAATTTGGGACCGCTGATTAGAAAAGGAAAAGGACAAATATTCAAGGATCTCGCCGCCTGCTCGATTCTCTTTAATTCATGAGCCTCATCATGTTCTTTGAAATCCCGACTTCCATCTCCTCAAAATAGATCCTAACCCTTTAGGAAGCACCTGCCCTATAAATATCCCGCATGAAAACTGCTCAAAATGAAAAAAAAGGGCGTGACTATAGTGGAAGAACTCTAAAATTAATTCATTACATTCGCTATTTTTTTAGCTTTCATAAGAAAAACTTTTGAAACCAGCTTTCTAGAGTGTTTTCTGCAAAGGGATTCTTGAATACCGAAACTCTCTATTTTCGCCTGCTCATTATCCCGTGGTGCTCTCATTTTCAAATTGTTTTCTTTATTTCCACTCCTATTGTTCAAGCTCAACCTCATTTAAACTCGGCTATTATTTCAATTCGATGGCATTTTAGCAAAGCATCTTTCGCTTCATGGCAACCTTAACCTTCCTGCTATCAATCAAATCCTATTACGCTTTGGTCATTCCATACTTAGTTTAGTAGATCCGCCTCCTACAGTGTGAGTGCTCATATTGCCATTTCATTAATTGCTCATTCTTATTTTACGATTTCCTTTTTTTTTTTCTTTTATGTACGTAGTTTTCTAAGTTTATATTGCGCTAAAGAATACGTAAGAAGGTTACTCTGGTTTACTTCTTTGTTAATCACCATCCTTTTGTTAATCTTTGTTATTTCAACGTAAGTCTTCTAGCCTCGAGTAGAGTATAAAAGGTCGTGTAAAATGTAGGTAATGGTATCTTAGAGTCTCTTTTAAAAATAACAGGTCTATGCAATAAGTCAGAAAATAGTTAGGCAATCACCGGAATAACACAAAAGACAATCTGTAAGACGTCACAAGGCAGGATGAAACCGAACCTTAGATAAATAAATGGAATAAACTGCATCGAGAGTAATCGTAAGGCGACCACATAAGGAGATCGGAAATTCGCTTTGTGTCCCTGCCTAGTCACAAGGTACTAATAAGTTAAAAGAAGCCTTATTCCGATCCCCGTCATCTTCGAATGCCAAAACCCTTAGTCTTAGGCTCTTACGAGGTGTAATTGAAATTAAACTTCAAGAGGTCAGAAAAATCCTTATCCGACTACCATTAAAATAAAAGAGATCGAAGGAGAGTTCTTATCCGGTTCTCAACCAAAATTTTAACAAATATTCAAAAGAGACCGGAGGAGAGTTCTTATCCGGTTCTCAATCTAAAATTTAAAACAAAATAATTTAAAAGAGGCTCAAGAGAGTTCTTATCCGATCCTCAAATCTAAAACTTTAATAAATATTAAAGAGATCGGAGGAGAGTTCTTATCCGATTCTCACCTAGAATTTTAACAAATAATTTAAAAGAGGTCGGAGGAGAGTTTTTATCCGATCCTCAAGCTTAAAAATTTTAATAAATATTAAAAGTGGTTGGAGGAGAGTTCTTATCCAATTCCCAAAATTGAATTCTAATAAAATAGCCCTTCAAACAAAACTAACATACAACAGCAACTCACTAAGGTTGTCTCATTTACTTATGTATCTTTTTAATCAGAATTATTGAAAATTCAAATAATCATTTTTTCAAAAGGATTAACATTTCCATTCAAGCCCTCCTAACTAACAATTCTAATTTATAAAGAACGCGGTTAAATCACTACCCTTATTGAGGGACGAGGTGGGATGCCTAACACCTTCCCAACCCGCTTACGAACCCTAACCTAGAATCTCTGCTTTGAAGTGGTTTCATTTTAATTTATTTTCACAAATGGTTTTCTTTAATTTCCTCAAAATTAAAGTGGCGACTCACTCTTTCCCACTTCGTGAGTGTTCGTTCACACTGCAAAACACCTTGGACATGCATGGCTGTGAGGTAAGATTTGGGGGAGGAGAGTCGCAATAAGGCGCGAGGCTAAATATCATCCACTAGAATTATATAAAATGTACCAAGTAATGCCTAGGAAAGATGGTGGAGTCACAATAGTCTTACTTAAGTACCACCTTCTTAGACAACATTTTCTAGACATGCACTTCATACAATCCTATTAGAATCAAACCATCAGAAGTATCTTCTTTCCATAACACTACGATTTAGATTTAAAGATTTATTCCACGAAGGCATAGATAGACAGGAGTCACCACCCAGATAATAACCAAGACATATTTAGTGTTTCTTTTGAGGGTCATGGATGGCAACTTACTACTTATAGAGTTTCCACATCCGTCATTACCATAGCCCAAATGTATAGGTTCAGATAATGGGTAATGTAAAGGGAAGGGGGAGTCGTAATAAGATGTGAGGTGAAATATCATCCACTAGAATTATATAAAATGCACCAAGTAATGACCAGAAAAGATGGTAGAGTCACAATGGTCTCACTTAAGTACCACCTCCTTAGACAACATTTCCTAGACATGCACTTCATATAATCCTAATAGAATCAATCCACTGGTAAGTACCGTCTTTCCATAACACTATCACAAGATTAAAAATTTATGCCACAAAGGCATAGATAGGTAGGAGTCGCCACTGTAATAACCGTGGCATATTTAGTGTTTCTTCCGAGGGTTATGGATGGCAACTTACTCCTTATAGAGTTTCCACAACCACATTACTATAGCCTAATGTCTAGGTTCGGATAGTGGGTAAGTAAGGTGTGTTAGGTGTTAGGCACCCTTACGCCTAGTCTAACTCGAATTCGAAAGCACCTCTACTAATATTTCTAGAAGTCTTGTTTACTATTCCTCTATTAAACTTTATCCTAAAAATGCAATTATAATCCTACACACGCAAGTAATTCACAAAAGAATTATTGTTTACAAACAGTTTTCATGCACAAGTAATACCAATCTATAGGGTTGCTAATTATTTAAATGATATTTAATGATGACTAAAATTAATTTACTATTGAGAATTTAATGTACAAAAAAATTCAATTTCAAACAATCCTAAGTTTCTATTTAACTTAATTAATTAAATTTTCACCAAGTTATCCTAAGGATAATTAAACTAAATCAATTATATACATGTGTAATTTATTCTAATATCACATAAGGCCTTAACAATCACAACCTAATAAATATTTCTAACATTGTCGCAGTAGGTTTTATTGTCGATGATTCTTATTGAAGTGAAAAAGTGAGGAGTTACCACTTTAATTTGAGGAATATTAAAGAAAACCATTTATTGCTTAAAAAAATTTGACCACTTCAAAATAGAGATTCGGATTTGGGATCCGTATACGGTGCAGTATGTTAGGCACTCCACATCATCCTCAATGAGGGTAAATACACTTAACGATGTGCTTTTATAACTTAAGACCACAATATTAGTTAAATTATAATATTGGTTCTGTGGGCTTATTAAAGGAACGCTTGGTATCTTCATTATTCCGACTTCCCATGAACACGTAAATGGGAAGGCTCCAAAGTGAATCTGGGATTGTGTTTGTTGAACTTATTGTAAATATATTAAATTCCTCCTCCTAAATTAGACTCTAATCTCGAAGAGGTATTATTCACTCCTAGAGATTCATATCGAGTGAGGAGGACTCTCGACTCACACATTATTCATCTCGTCGTTGATGCCCAAATAATCGAGGGTGCGATTGTGTGTAAGGAAATTGGATTAATTCAGGTAAAGACTTTCATTCCTTTCAATTAGGACTCTAATTCAAAAGGGATATGCTAATTATAACTTAGAGAGTTTCCTACATTAATGAGGACTCTCGATTAATGAAGAAGGTCCCATCCAAGCAAAGAGAAGCATGTAAATTGTTAGATTAGAATATTGAATTCAAAAATTTTCTTCTAGGGTTTCATGCATCATGCAACATCTATTATGTACCTAATTGATTTCAATGTTCAATTGCATATTAAAACACTTTAATATGTATTAGGATCTATATTTTCCATTTAAGATTTTTTGAATTAACAAATTAATTCATTAGAACCCTGGGATTAAAGAATAACATGTGCACTAACCTTTGATGTATCAGAGATGTAATTGGTACTTTGGGAAGCACCTAGACCCCAATTGTTTTCTCTAGCTTGTCCACACCAAGATCACCAATGGCAACCCCTAAACTAGCTTCTCAAGCCTCCTGCCAACCAATTGTAATTTAGGTTTTTGCCTTTAGAGAGATTGTAGATGTATATAGGATACTAGAAATAATTTCTAGCAATTTTAATTCAAAGAAACTTGGATCATTCTCTTTGAATTGATGAGAGAAGATGAAGAGAGGAGAGAGAGCAATGGGTGGTAGTAATTTGAGAGAAAATAAGAAGAGTGTCTCATTTTATTTTCTCATAACATCACATTATATAATTAGGTCATCACTAAAAATCCTTGCCACATGTCATCACTTGATTGCATCTTAATTTTAATTGACTCTAATCACATTAAGCTAAGTGTCAAAGCTAGACTTAATCTTGACTTTGATCATCTTGCATGATAGGAAGACAAATGACAAATCATGATGCCATTTGTCACCATCTCATGGTGCCACATGTCACCTGTGAAATGACCAAATTACCCTTGTGTTGTAATTTTGAGTTCTCAACCCAAAATAATTATTTCCTCCTCTTCTAATCAATTTATATAAAATATAAATTAATTAATTAATCTCTATTAATTAATTTTCTCATAATTAAATTAATATTTAAACACTTTAAATATAAATTTAACTTATACTATACATTCAATAACCTAGATTTGATTTCAAGCCATGCTAGGACTTTGTAATCTTATTACAATCAAACCTATTTAATTAATCAATTAAACTCTTTAATTAATCAATTAAATCACATTTAACTTGGTGATTATCTTGTGTATGTGTGTGACTTACTAGGCTCATCACTAATTGGCAATGAGATATGATATTAACTCTTAATATCATCAACTCTTTCTTACCATAAATGATTTCTCTAAATCATTTTAGGCATCTCATGGACCATGGTTGACACTCCAGCATAGCATGCCATGGCCACCCAATCAAGAATAAGGAATACCTATGAATAAACCTATAATCATATGTTACCATGCACTAGAATCGCCTCACATAAAATCCCAACCCGAAGCCGAGTCATGGTTTATGTCAAACCTCATTTGTATGAATATTATGTTCTTCTTTAACTCCAATTCTGATTAAAGATTTTCTCATCGTAACTCTTTTCTCGATTAAATCATTCTGTCTGTACAAGAACTTGAAACATCAAGAATAATTAAATGAACATAGGACTTTATCCCTATTTACTTAGTAATGATTCCATCTTGATCAACACCTACCTCCATATATAACTAGTAGAGCCAACACATGCCCATATACCCATACACAATATAAGTATGAAAGCAAGATCAAACTCAAAACCACCTATATACAAGATAATTGTGTTATCTCAGTCTAAAGATTATATGCATTGATATGATATATGACAAATGCATTGACAAGAGCTCCATGTACTTGTCATATGCGCCACCGGTTTGGCCTACTTATCATGCATAAGTGCTACCACATCCAAACACATAGAAAGGCGCTACCACATGTCGACACCATATTTTGGCCATCCACGAAATCAATAGACTTTGAAATCAATCCCCATCACCAAGCTCCATGTTGTTTAATTCATTTCCGATCTTCTCTTCATAAGAATCGCATCAACGCCAAGTCTCTTTGCTAGTTAATCACATTTCCGATCTCTCTTCAAAAGGAATCAAACCAATACTAAGTTTCCATATCCTTTAAATCCTTACCGATCTCTCAAATCAATTACCAAGTTTCGGCGGTAATCACATTTTGATCTCTTGTCAAACTAAATCGAACTAACATTAGGTCTTCATGCCATTCGATCCCCTTTCATAAATATTGTAGATAGTTGTTCAATAAAGTTAAGGTTTTAATCCATTTTAATGGTGCTTCCGATCTTAGGTGTTCAAATCAGTTTCCAATTCTAATAATCTTAAGTCTGGCCTGTTTGTTCTCACTTTAGGTCGATCTCATGCTACAATGTTTTACCGATCTCTCTTACATAGATTAATAATTGCTTTCAAGTTGTTCTAATATGTTCAGATAATCAAAGCTTATGCAACTTAGATACTTTCCGATCTCATCAAGTCATGGAACAAAAGAAAGAACTTCATTTCATTTCAAAATAAAAATACAAGTCATTCTGGCCAGAGGATCACCTCACTGCTTTCTATATTTTGTTCCTCTCTCTATCACCCTCGCCTCTCCCGCTATCCTCTTCGCCTTGGGGAGCCAGTCCACCATCCAAAGTCCTCCTGGATAACGCTTGAGCTAGGCCAAAAGGTCCCCGGGCGCTCACATACACCGGCCTCCCTGCTCTTCTTCTTCTTTCACTCTAAGTTCTCGCAGCTGAGGCGAAGCGACATCAGCCTGAGCGCCCGAGCTCGAGAACATGAGCCTCGCTTCTACCAATTTATCTTCATAGAATTTCATCCGCCTCAATTTCAATCATATATTCTCAAGTGATGCAAACACAAAGTTTAGCAGGCGTGAAGCCTACTCTAGCAAATTTCATCTTCCGGATCTCTATTTCATATGATGGGCCTTTTCCTGACGATATGTTGGTTCTACCAAACTTCCATGCTTAGGCTCATAGTCCAAGTTGGGATATCGCCGAATCGCTGTCGTGAGTTAGCCCATTTTCATCTTCCTCCCGGCAGATGGAG